>NC_045440.1:143194249-143246633 GCF_002776525.5 Piliocolobus tephrosceles
GTGGGTGGGTGGATGGATGGATGGATGGATGGATGGATGGATGGATGGATGGATAAGTAGGTGAATGGGTGGATGGATGAAGGAGTGGATGGTTGGATGAATAGATGGATGGAGGGGTAGGTGGGTAGGAGGATGAATGGGTGGATGGATGGATGGTGGATAGATAGATGGGTAGAGGGATACATGGTGAATGAATGGATTGATGGATGTGTGGACAGGTAGGGGAACAGATGGATGGTGGATGGATGGGTAGGTAGATGGATAAATAGTGGATGAATGGTAAATGAATGGATGGATAGATGGGTGGGTGGACAGATGGATGGTGGATGGGTGGATGCGTGGGTAGATGGGTGTATGGATGGGTGAGTGGGTAGGTGGGTAGATGGGTGAATGGTGGATGGATGGGTAGATGAATGGTGGATGGATAGATGGATGGTGGGTAGATGAATGGTGGATGGGTGAGTGGACGGGTGAATGGATGGATGGACGGGTGGATGGATGGATGGATGGATGAATGGATATGTGGGTGGATGGGAGGATGGATGGGAATAGATGGATGGATGTGTAGATGGGTGGATTGATGGGTGGCAGATGTATGGTAGATAGCTGGGTGGGTGGGTGGATGGATATGTGAATAAGCAGGTGCATGGAGGACTAAGTGAGTACATTGTGAATGGAGAGATGGAGGTGTGAATAACCGCTGCATGGAGGAAGAGGCGTATACTGAGGCCTGTTTCACCTACTACTCTGACCTCCTTACACTCCACTAATGAAAGTGACCCAGGAAAGAGTAGGTGAAGGCAATGGGTATCTCCAACTCCTGGGTCTCACCTGATTCCCACCCCTCCTCAGAGCACCATGCTGGGTGTCTCTGCATACCAAGGTGTCTCTTTGATGTACCCCAGAATCAGAAGAAACCCCACTTCTGCCCCATTTCTTTGCCTCATCCATGACATCTATAAAGAGGCAGTGCTTCCTACAGGGCCCAGGGCTAAGTGAGCCCAGGTCTGAGAAGGGTCTGGGGAAGAGGAGCTGCCCACAGGCATCTCCTGGCTCACCAGCGTGGCCAGCTACCCTGCTGGACATTACCAAGGAGGCCCCACTCCTCTGGGTCCACCCCATGGAGCACTGGCAGCCCTTCATCTGGGTCTGCTGGGCAGTTTTACCGAAGGGTAGAGCTAACAGGGGAGAAGGAAAAACATGATGGACTACTCCACGAGCCCAGCCCTGGCCCCAGGGAAAACACCATGGTTGGAGCCTTCAGTAAGGAGATCCCAACTGCATCACAGAGTTCAAGACCTTCTGCCTTAGTGTGTGTGGCCTTATCTGCCTCAGTTTCCTCATCTATAAAGTGAGGGAGGTGAGTGCATGCGTGTGGAGGCTCCGTGCTCCTCTGGCACCAGCCTGTGAGGTCTGCTTGGGGCTGCTTGTATTCTGCAGCCCTTCCAAGAAGCCCATTCTGGCCCAGGCATTGTCCTGGCCCTGCAGGTGCAGGAGAAAACACACACAGTGAAAGCCTGGAGCAGAAAACATAGTGTTTATTAAAGAAAAAGGCTGGGACTGAGGGAGGCAGTGAGAGCAAAGGCTGGGAAGACTTCTTGGAGGGCAAACACCTGTAAGATGGGTTCAAAGAGCCAACCAAGGAGCACAGCCCCTGCATGTGTTAGGCAGGGTGGCAGGGAACGAGTTCCAGCAGCCACTGGGGTTAGCTGCCCCTGGACTGCACCCTGGACTGCAACCAACTGTTTGGGTTTCCAGCTCCCTCCTCCTTGCTCAAGGCCAGGCCTTATCTTGTCATCTAGACTGTCCCCAGAGCCTCAGAGCCTTGGAGCAGCACAGGCCAGGCAGGGCCAGGTGCTCGCACAGAGTGTGAACCATGTACCAAACACTACACCAAGAGTGCCAGGAAAAAAATGGAAAATGCTGTGTTTCACAAAAAGTCTGTTCAAGGTGCCGTTTATGAATGAGAAAAGGAAGCTATCCCAAGGCACTCTGTTTCCAGCAGGTACAGGCCTGGGAGCAAGGCACCTCCAGGAGCCCCAGAGCTGTTTCTCAGAATGTACCCTGCCCCCAGCCAGTCAGCTCAATTCCCACAGCAACCACTCCTAGCTTCAGCTGGGCCTGAGGTTCTGGGGAAATACTGCCCCTGATGTACGGCTCCCCTTCCTGCAAACTGTAGCAAGAAAAGGCAAAACCCACCTCTCCTTCCCTGCCCAAACCCGATTTTAAATTGTCCTCCACACTCTGCACATGAGATCTGATTTCTAAGCATGGTTTCTTCTTTTTTAATGATCCTGAAGGTGATAACAGCTCAGGTCACAGATGTTAGATTGGAAAAAGAAGTGTCATGGAGACTCCAACTCTGTTAGATCGTGGGGAGAGGCTAAAGCGCCTACTGTAGGAAGTTCACACGTATGTTCCCGGGGTCCCTTACGCAACTGAGCCTTAGCCCCAAGCAGGTCAAATCCAAATAAAACTCCTCCACCCCTGTCCAGACCCTGGCCCAGCACTCCTGACTTCCATCACTTCCACCAACAGGTGGGGGGTCGGGGGTTGGGGGGCAGCTCAGACTGAACCCCTAATCAAAAGGAAACTACAGGGTACATACGAGGGTCTCCCATGTAAAGGTCTAGCACTTCACAAGTTTAGAACTAAACATAATCTCTGCGGAAATAGCTACAAGTGGCACAGACATCAAAGGACGCAAATGGGGAGGAATGGAAACAGAGCCTGATAAATGATGTAACTGAGTTTATCCTTTGCGGGGCCCAGCTGGACTCCCGTTCTTCCCTGGTTATGACAGTGGTCACCGTGCCCTGGGATCCCCGGAGAGCTGGGGCGGGACTCAGGGTAATATCCCTCCAAAGCCTTTTAGGAAGGCGCGGCCACAGATTCAACGCGAAGTGGTAATTACATACGTTTTAAAAATCCATTTCACAGAGCAAGCTAATAGCTGCATCTGAGAAGAAGCCTTCATTCGTGGCTGCCCAGCACCAGCGGCTCCCGTCCCAGCCTTGGAGACTTGGACAAAAAGTTAAAGCACGCTCAAGAAATAGCTCAAGGTTAGATTAAAAATCAGAACGCCCATGAAGATTAACCTGACTCATTAATATCACTGCCCAATAGGAGACAAATCCTTGGAGGGCAAGGCTTGGGACCGGGTTTTGTTCTAGGCCTAGGAGCACCTTAATTTGCATTTATATTAAAAAAAGAAAATAACAGAATTAACTGGAAAGGTGCTTTGTTTCCTGTAAATTTGAGCTCTTCTGCTAAACAGCTTCGTAGGGCAGAGAGCGGAGGCTCGATCAGGCTTCGTCCAAGAGCGCGGATTCCATTCCTACTAAGCGCCAGCCACGCTGTACCCGGCAGCTGCAGCCCACGGAATCTCACCTGGACCTTAAAAGTCAGCCTGTCAGGTAGTTGTTGTGAGATATCCCTTCTACAGGTGGGGAAACTGAGGTCAGGAGTTGGGGAATGACCTTCCTATGGTCTTTACACTACAGCAGAATTCAGATTCCAAGCCAGGTCTGTGGGTTCCAAGTTGAATGTCTTTCTACAACAGGACAGCTATGTTAGTGTTAGAGCTGTGTTTTATTCTCACACACACACACACACACACACACACAATTTTTTCCCAACCTTTCTTTCCAGAAAATCAGTGGAAAGCCCAAAGAAGGAAGCAAGAAAAATCAGCGAATTCCTCAGATGGCCTCTGGTCCCTTATTCATACAAGTCCCATAGCCCTGAGCGAAGCCGGCAGCCCCCATTTAGCTACACTTCCCTTGACAGCGTCTCTTTGGAGTTTTCACCGTGACAGACATACACCCAGAGCTACCAATCAGAATCAATCATGGAAACAGACCTCAATAAAAACTTCATCAGTCTCAACAATGTATTTCTTAAGGAAAACTGGCACATTTCAGGGTTTGCTTTTAACACCAATCCTCTCTTCACAATGTTGCAGCTCAACTCTCGGGATCAGCCAAGCATTTTATGTGCCTGTTTTACTACTGGAAGCCAGCATGTTAGCCAATTTCACCTGTCTTCCATCTTCAACCCGAAAGGCATGTTTAAGGGGCTTGGTTGGGGCTTTCTCTTCTCCCCAGGGGTGGCCAGTTTCAGAGGCATATTTCCTAGTCTCCAGCTCTCCAGCACACAGGCCCCTGTCCCCCAGAATCACTGCCCTGTGCATCTGCGTGCCACTGCCACAGTTTAAAGCCAGAGATGATGGAAATGACTGGCCCTCTCAGATGCTGGAAACACAGTGTGGGAAGGGAAGGAGTCATCTGTATTTGGGGTGCTGGGCAAAGGGCGTCGGGCAAGCAAGAGCCAAGCTGATTATGTAGATAACAGAAGGACAATTTCCTTCACAAACAGAAAAACCTGCACCAATGAATTAAACATTTAAAACAAGATGACTCTCTAAAAAGTATTTTCAACCAAGAAGGAAAGACAAGCCGTCCTGTGCTGGCGCTTCCTGTTGCATATGGCACTGAGAAATCCTGTTTTTTCAGTATGCAGAGATTTCCAGACAAAGAAAAATATCAAGAGGGAAATTAGAGGAGGAGGTCCAGAGAAGGGAGACAGGAGGAGCCGGGAAGAAGGGAGGGGGGAGGAAGCGGTCCCCGCCCAGGGCACAGGAGTGTCAAGCCCTGAGGGGTACAGGAAACAGACCACCCCCACTAACACACTGGCCTTGGCAGGTCCAAGGAGATGGCCCTAGAGAGGCAGCCTGCCTCACTGGGGCAAGTGAACCACAGAGAAACCACCCTGCCTCCTGCCATGCAGGGTATCCACAGCGTCCACCCAGATGAAGGGACCTGCCCCAGCTCCCACAGGTCTCCAAGTATAACGTCTGGGAGTCCTCCCAGCCCCCAGCCTTAGAGGGGACACTGCCCTCGGGACCCACCAGAAACCCTACTCTGTGAATAGCGCCCTTGGCAGTGGGGCTGGCAGGCATCCCTGCAGTTTACCAGCTGGACCCCCTCTCGTGACTCAGGCTCAAGTTCCCTGATTTGTGGGCAATATCTAGACTGGCCTTTCCCACTGTCACAGCCTAGGGAGTGGGCAGGTTCTGCCCTGCCCCCACTCTCCACCTCTACTGAGAGCAATTGAGGGGCTGCCACCCCCACCACAAGCACCAGAGAGCAAACTCTCTCCTCCCAGGGGCCTGGGAAGTCCAAGCTCCAGAACTGGAACTCAGGGAAAAAAAGGACCCGGGGAAGAAAGATGAAATCTGAGCTCAGAGAAGCCTGGAGGGGAGTCCAGGGGTTACGGAGGGTCAGTGCCTCCCATGCCTCAGGCGCACTCCCTGCCACCTGAGTCCCTCTAGGAGCCATGGGTGCCAGGCCAGCCCTCTCCAACTCCCAGAGAGGTAGTAAGTGTAAGGCTCAGAGCCCCGCGCAGCCCAGCCCGCGCCGGGGCGGTGGGTGGGTGGGTGTCTGCTATGGGATTATTCTTAGCGCTCCACTCTCTTCGCAAAAGTGGCGCCTCCGCCCTCCCGGCTCAGGCACACTCGCTCGGGGCTCGCACGCCCGGCCCAGACACCAGCGCGGTGGAGAGCACCGGGTGGGGTCCCCGAAGGGTGAGGCTCGGAGGCGCCGCAGAGGTGGGGGCTCCCTGGAGAGGAGGGGGCGCTGCGGGAAGGCCCCCAAGGGAGGCTGCGTTTAACCCTGGACGCCCTGCACCCAGCCCTGCGCCGCGCGCTCAGCCGCCTCCCCGGACTCCTCCCGGGGCGCGGGAGCCCGGCGGCGCGCCCAGCCCTTACCTATGGTGGTGATGACCGTGATGGCAAAGTAGAAGGAGCCGGCGAATTTCCACTGGACGCCGGCGCGGTGCGGCTCCGACTGCAGGATCACCAGCTCCAGCTGCCGGTAGTCCTCGCTGCTGATGTTGTACTTCCCCTTGATCCGGATCTCCTCGGCTTTGAGTTTCTCCTCCTCGCGCATCTCGTGGTCCGACTCGAGGGCGTCGAACACGGCGGCGCCCACCAGCAGGTAGGTGAAGGTGCAGACGATGAGGGACAGAGTCCGCACGTTCTGCCTCTTCATGGCCGCCAGCAAGGAGCCGGCGCGGGGGGCATGTCCCGCAGGCTCACAGCCGCGCGCGTCCCACTGCAGCGCCCGGCGGCCGCCGCCGCCTCCTCCTCCGCCGCCGCCGCCGCCTCCAAGTTGTAAGCGGCGGCGGCAGCAGCAGCAGCAGCAGCGGGGAGGCGGGGGGCGGGGAGGCTGGGGGGGGCCCCCTCCGCTGGGGCCGCCACAGCCACCGCCACCGCGAGGCGGCTGGCGGGGCAGGGGCGGCGCGGGCCCGGGCTCAGCCGAGAAGGCGGACAGGCACAGGAGGCTGCTCGAGCGCCGGGGCCAGGCGTCTGGGAACCCCGACACCCTGCGCCAGACCCGGCCGAAGCAGCCCGCCCCACTGCGCAGGGCCATGCAGGGCGGCCCCGCTGGGTACCGCGCGGGCCTTGCTGCCCTCCGCACCCCGCCCCCCGCTCCCGCGGGAAAAGCAGGGACAGGATCCGGAGCCAGAAAGCGGCCGGAGGGCGGCCGCGGGGCCCGGTACCCCTGTGGGTCCAGCTCGCGGGTGGCGGCGCCCAGCAAGGAGCCTGCAGGTCCGCGCGCCCCGCGGGACCTGCTTCCCCTTTTACCCCTCCTCGCCCCCTCTCGGTGGTGGGGAGGAAAAGTTTGCGAAGTGGCGGTGTCTCTGGAGTCCCCTGCAAGCGGGGAGGGGGCCGAGCAGGTGTAGCGAGCGGGGCAGCCGGCTCCCCAAAGGTCCGCGCGCCCAGCGCCCACCCGGGCGCGCGGGTGCGCAGCGGGGTCCCCGCCGGGCGTCGGCCGGTGCGCGAAGTTTGCTCGGCTCAACCCCCAAGGCACGGGAGCGGGGCGCGGCCCCAGGACAGCAGGGACCGCGATGGAGCGGCTTCGGGGGCTGCCGGGGGACCGCGCGGTGGCGGTCGGCCAGCCGGCTCCTCCGGGGGCGGCGGGCGCGGCGGCGGCGGCGGGAGGGGTCCCGCGGGCCTCGCGGAGCAGCGGGGCGGACGCGGGCGCATGAGCCGCGCGGGAGTCGGGGCCCTCCGGCGTCCGGGCGTCCCGGGAGGCGGCCGCGGCGCTGGTCTGCCCCGGGCGCTACGTGCGTGCGCGCCGTTGGGAGCCCGAATGTGTGTGTGCGCGTGTGTGTATGTGCGTGTGTGTGTGTGTGCGCTTGGCAGCCCCGCTCCGGCGGGAGGGCCTCGGGGAGCGGGGGCCGGGCTACGCCGAGGCCGGGCCTCCCTCCCTCCCTCCCGCAGCCTCCAGGGCGCGCCACCTCCCGCCTGGTCCCCAGCCAGTTGGCGAGGCTGCTGTGGCAGCTCCCACTGCAGACCCAGCGCGGCGCAGGGCGCACGCGGAGGGAGCCCGGGAGGGGCGGCCTGAGCCGCCAGGGAGGGGGCGGGGGCGGAGCCGCCGGCGGGTTTTGGCGGGGGATGGGAGGATAAACGAGGCTGCTTGAGTCCTTCTAGCCCCGCTCCCTAAGAGCGCGAGCAGCGCTGGAGGGTGGAGAGTTTGAGGGACTCGGGGTTGGAGGAGGAAAATGGGATTCAGCCCGAGGTGGCAAGCTGGCAGCTTCAGGCAAATCGGGCGGAGAGTGGGGAGCAGAAGGGGAGGGGGCCATGGGCACACAGGAGCGCCGCAGCAGCGGTGCACGAGGTCTCCCCCACCCCCCACCCCTCACCTAGGCACCCGGCGCGGGAGCGTGTCATTGGCCAGGGACATGGCCTCGTGGAGTGGTAGGGTCCCGAGGGCTGCCTCGGCCCCCTGGCCTCCCAGCGGCACAGCCAGCTTGGGCCAGCACCTGCAGGCCTGAGTCGTTTCCCTGGAGAGAGCTAAGGACAGCATGGGCGGCCAGTTTTGGAGTCAGGACAGCGGGGAAAGACATCGCAATCCCGCGACCCACTACCCTCTCTGTTGCTTTACTGAAGAAAAAAAAAACAAAAAACAAAAAACAAAAACAAAACAAAAAACAATATACACACACACACATATATATATATATATATAATCACTCTTTGGTTCCCCACAGCTGGGCGCAAGGTGCGTCCTGGATGCAGCCCTGAGCCACGCGGAAGCCCCCTTCGGACCACCTGGGGTAGGAACACGAGGCTCGGGCCGGGGCGCACCTATTCCCTGCTTCCAGATGAGCCCTCTCCAGGCTTTATCTCCTTCCCATTTCAGCCTCCTTTGCCTCCTCCCCCTCCCCGCCCTCTCCATTGAGGCTATCGAGGGGCTTTCCCTCGACCACCGGCTTCCTGAATCCCGCCGGGAGCAGTGGAGCTCCAAACGGACAGACCCAAGCCTCAGAGACCCCGGGGCTCCCCCTCCTCTCCTGACCCCAGCCAAGGAAGGGATGGAGATGGGAAAGGGTCGCCTGGCGGCGGGTTAGCAGCTGGCCAAGGGGTGGCTGGGGAATCAGACCTAACCCTCGCGCACCTCGCGGGCTCCAGGAGACCAGCCCCTCTGTGGGTCGCCCTCTGGAGCGGTGCTCCGGCTCCCCGGCCTCAGGGACCCCGGGCCCAGCGGGTCTGGGACCCCAGTGCTTCACCGAGGCCCCCCAGCTGGGACGCTCTGCACCCCACTTCCAGGGCTCACGGATGCCCACCAGGGAAGGGGAGCCCGCGCTGTGGGCTACGTCTGAGCCGTCAGGTCCTCGCTGGGTCTGCGGGCGCGGGGCGAGGGAGCGGGGAGCCCCACCCCGAGCAGGCACTCTCCCCAGATTCATTTTGGAAACCAAGGCCCCCGCGCTCGGCAAGTGAGCCTGGCTGCCGGGTGAGTCACCGCGAGCGGGCGACAAGGATTCCCAGCAGCTGGTAATTAATTGCGCCGTGGCTCAGCCCACGACGGAACCCCAGTCAGGCCTCCCGCCGCCCTGGCAGCGGCGCCACCCCTGAGTCACAGCCGTCGGGCCTCCGCGCGGTCCGGAAGCCGCCTGCCCGCCTCGGCGCCGCCAGGGGGCACTGGACTCCGACCCACGGGGCGGCCGCGCAGCCGGCCTCGCTGCGGGGAAGTCCAGGCTGTCCCCGCGGCAGCGCGGGCGGGGGAGGGGCGCGCCGGCAGACGCCGAGCTCTGCAGAGCCACTTCGATTTGGTTTACGGAACTCCATTTGCATACAGCCTTTCAGGAAAGCGCAACCGCTGTGTGCGTACTGGAAGGACCTCTGAGATGAATTACTCCAAACCCCTTGTTTTACAGACGGGAAAACTTCCAGCAAGACAGGATCACGTGCCCAGGATCCCACAGTGATTCCGATGTGGAGCCAGTCCTGGAAGCTTCTCCCTGGCTTCTGTCTAGTGCTCCTTCGAGGACCCCCGCTGCTTTATGGCCCCAAGCTTAGAGTGCCTTGAGTGGCCACCTACCAGCCCCCAGACTCTGGTTCTTCCTCTCTTCCACCTGTGGGAATAGATCCGTGGACTCAGGTCCTCCCAGGCAGTGTCTGAGCCTTGAAAGCAGAGGGTTCCTGGTCCGCCCGTCCACACCCCACATGTGCCACCTTCCAAGGCTCTGGACCTGCGGGTGGAATGGGAGCTCCTCGGAGCAAAGCCTGGGGCTCAATCAAGTATCTTCCCTACATCCCTGGTATCCATCCCGGATGGTGTGTGCCACACGGCAGCCCAGAGAGTCTGGCTGGGGGCAGTGCCTCTGGATGCCTGCCTCCCTCGCAGCCCCTGTGGGTCTGGGTGTCCCAACTCTAGCCCCACCTGGAGAAGGATGTGGAACTGAGGTGTGGCCAGAGTCCAGAATTCCCCAGGGCCATGATGATTGGCTGGACTTGGACGTGTGAAGTTGCACCTCAACCAATCAGAGTCCTCCTCTGGTTGGTTATAAAGCTGTCAGCAGATAGGTGACCTGAGGAGGGAGGCGGGTCCTTCCTGACTCTTTGAGAACCCCAATGCAGGCATGTGGCATCCATGCAAGCCACCCAACTGGGGTGGGCAGGTGCATTCTCTTGTGGGCTTAAGCCCACAGTTGGTCCCAAGCCTGCCCAGTGCTGCTGGTGCCCATGCGCTGTGTTCACAGCCTGTCTGCGCCCTCCAGCAGCCCCAACATGGGCCTCCCTTGGACCTCAGTTTCTGTGAAAACAGATGTACCTTATTAGCTAATAAAGAACATAATGGTTTTATAACTCTATCTGCTTGCTGCCTACTTGTTTGTTTCGTTCTTTACACACAGTGGGTGTGCCTGCAGCCCCGTTCTTACCCAGAGAGGCCCACCAGTTTATCCTGGGCCCACAGTAAGGGAGGACCCAACTCCCAGGTCAGTGTTTCTTCCACATCACCGCAGTGCGTCTGGGCCAAGGCGGGCTGTCTGCTTCTCCACAACATCCTGATTCCTTGGGTATATTTAACTCTTTGTCACATTAATGCCCACATCTTTGAAAAAGGTAGGGGTGCCCATTTTACAGATGGGGAAGGCTAGAGAGGCAAGTGGGGCCATAGGTGGGTTCACTGATCCTGGTGTACAGCCTGCCCTTCCCTCCACCTCTGCCTGGGGCAGACATTGCTCATCGATCCCAGCACTGTCTTTGGCTGGGGTCTGTAACAGCTAGAGAATCTTGCACACAGGGGTACACGTAAGGCCGTCCCTGGACTTAACACTGACCGGTTTACTTTCAAGGAAGGTGAGGCACCAAGGAGTCCAGCGGCCCCAGATCACACAGAGAGGCTGTGATAAGTCTCCCCTTCCTCAGTGGCCTCCCTGCCAGAAGTAGAGATTCCTCACTCTGCTCCTAGCTGATTTCTCAAAGCCAGTGACATTTGCACAGTTGATGGTACAGTTGATAACTTTAGACTTCCAGCAGTGTCAGATTCCAGAGAAAAGCATGGCTCCAGGCAGCCATGCTCATCCAGGGGTTCCCAGCCTCCTCTTCAGAATGTGAACAAGTGTGTTCTGTGGTTATACAGTTTGAGAAACATTGGGTTAAACAGGGCCAGGTGCAGGACTTCTCAGAGCCTTTGTTCTGCTAATAGGCATGGTGACCCCTAGATGGGAGTGCTGTGAGCAGCGTTTCCCAAACTCATTCAGCTGCAGCATCAGGTCCTGAGGACTGTGCTTTGGGGAATTGCTGGCCCAGCCCAGATACATTTACTGGGAGGCAGGAGGTCTTGTTCTGCTTCTGGCTCTGCATAGACAAGCCCTGCACCAGTTCTGGTCCTTCAGCCACCTCACTGGCCCTGCTGCCTGCAGCTGAATCTCCTGCTGTCTTCTCCACCTGCCACCAGGGCCACCTTCTTAACAGGCTGACTCTTGGTGAAAACTGTCCAGGCGCCTGTGGGTCAAGTCGAAGCTCAGCCTAGCATTCCCATCCTGATATCTGGCCTCCATGACCTCTCTCACCCAGCCCCTCCTCCCCATCTTTTAGGATTCGGCTCTGGCGGTCTCTCCTCCAGAAGTTTCCCTGCCCCTACAGGCTGGACTAGACCCCTGTGTCCCTGCATATACTCCTGGCAGAATACTTCTATCACAATGACTCATTTGAGGGACTGCCATTCTCCCCCAACAGACTGTCAGCTCCTTGAGGGCAGGGGCCACATCTGACCCAACCTGGCCACAAAGGGCCTGCCACACAGTAGGTGCACAATGAATGTTTGATGAGAATGAAAGAACAGGGTTTGGTTCAATCACCAGTCATCGCTCCTTGTGAGAGCTCTCACAGGAAGGCAGAAGAAGTAGATGCAGGAGAGCCAGGGAACACAAGGCTATGCACATGGCAGAGATGGCCCAGGCCATGACTGAGAGAGTCCCCAAGGTTTAGGCCTTGGCTCTAATGTCTGTGGGTGTCCAATATAATGAGGAGGGAGGAAAAGGAGCAAGACAGACAGAGGTGGAAGAGAAATAATCAAGCAAAGAGAAAGAGGCTCAAATGGTGGAAAGAGAGGGGAGTGGGGCTACAGGTGGGCTCGCTGATCCTGGCATACAGCCTGCCCTTCCCTCCACCTCTGCCCAGAGTAGACATTGCTAATCAATCCCGCCACTGTCTCCGGCTGGGGTCTATTATGGCCCGAGAATCTTCAACACGGGTACACATAAGGCCATTCCTGGACTCAGCACTGATTCCTTTCAAGGCCCCAGCTGAGAAGGCAAAGAAGATTTTAAACCCAGTGTGAGAGAAGAGAGGAGCCAGGAGGGAGTGGCAGTGATGGTATATGCGGCACGGAGAAAGGAGGCCCCTGTGTGCTGATCCAGGTGAGTGCACACGTCTCAATCACCTGCCGGATGTGGAGCCAGAGCTGGCGCATTCCCTGCTCTAACTTGAGTCTTCAGGATAAGACTCAGGATAAGACTGTGAGACTGTCACTCTCATTCCCACTGGCCAGTGACAAAGCCAAGGGTCTCTGAGCGTACAACAGTCACTGTGGGAGGAGTCCTTTGAAAGGCATTGCCTCTGCAGGGCCAGGAGTTGGGGAAAGGCGTGTCCTTCTTCACCAGACACAGGCCACAGGGGTTTGGGCCAGTGTGGCAACCAGAAGACTGAGATGGAAGACGGAGGGGCGACCCAGGCCCCGGTACACAGTAGGTGCTCAGAACTTGTTTTATTGGCTCCCTGATAAATCCAAAAATGGCAAGAGGAGTCCCCAGGACTCAGTTAGTGATGAGGGGAGCGCCAGGAGGAAGGGAGGCAGGAATCTGGCTCAGAACTTCTGAGAGACAAGGGGCAGAGCCAGCAGTGGAAGAGGGGAACCGAGGCCAGGCCTGACTGAGCTCAGGTGACCTTTGAGTTATTAGACCTCTAGCTGTCCAGGAAATGAGTGGGTGACTTGCGGACATGAGCCCAAACTGGATGGGGTCTCTCCCTTAGATGCCAAGCCCTGGTGGTCTTCCTGGGCATTTTCAAGCTCAAAGCTTCTTGGTGTGCCAGGGGGTGTCCTTGTGGCCACACGGGCAAAGGTGCTGGCATGGCTGATGCCCACACTGCACAGGAAGAGGATGGGAGGTGGAATCGGGCCCAGAGTGGGGCGGATCTGCCCCAGAGCTAGGGGACTTTTAAGAGCAGGGATTTCATTTTAATAGATGATAAGCAGATCATTCCTAGACGCAAGATCACATAGCAAAGGAGGGAAAAGCCAGGCCAAGACCCCTCCTTCAAGGCCCTCTCCGCTTAAGCCAAGGACGCCCCCCCACCAAGCTGCACACATGCACTTGCCCTTGCTTTATTAGAGGAAATCTGATTAGTGGGTATCAGGCTTCTTAATGCAGCCTGAAAC
Source organism: Piliocolobus tephrosceles (assembly GCF_002776525.5). Lineage (NCBI taxonomy): Eukaryota > Metazoa > Chordata > Mammalia > Primates > Cercopithecidae > Piliocolobus > Piliocolobus tephrosceles. Next base: position 143,207,482 of record NC_045440.1, read on the forward strand.
ACTGCCCATCTCCACGCCTGATCCATAAATAGCTGCATTGCATTCCCCACGGAGCACAAGCGGCTGCCAGGATCAATCGGACAATCTGCAGAGGCTCTTCTGGCCAACACATCCCAAGAGGGGCTGCAGTGGGTATGAAACCTACGTCACCATGAGGGTCTCATTAACTGAGGTGAGGCAGGGTTGATACTCCGGGGATACCCTGCTGTTCCAAAGCAAGGGGGTGGGGGTGGGGGGGCGTGGGAGGGCAGTGTGTGTCTCTGCTCACAGGCTCTCACTGCGATCCAGAGCTGGGATAAGAAGCTGGGCCTCTTGGGCAGCACGGAACACGTCTCTGTCGCCAGCTGCCACTCTGGGTGCCCTGGGCACAAAGCAGAGGCTGCCAGGCATTTGTTGCCCTGATTAATAAAATAGATGTGGAGACAGCATAGTGACTGGTGGCCAGGAAATGGCATTGGTCCCCTTTCCCTCAGTCACCTACCCCCACCCAGTGCCCAGAATAATAGGACATTCGTAGCAAGGGGATGTTTGTTGGACCGACCCAGCTCTCCTGTCCTCTTAAAAATAAAGATAAAAATAAAAATGTGCTTTTAAAAACAGAGATCACAGCGTGTTGAGACCTCACTAGCTGTGAGGCCAGGAAAGCCACCCAGTCAGGTCTCCTTGTCTTGCACTTGGAGATGAGATGGGATTCGCCTGCAGGGCTGCTGAGGTTGTGGAGCCGGAACACCTGTAAAGTGTCAGCACAGGTGAAGAGCCAAAGCAAGGCCTGGAGCCCGGGTCTGAGGACTCTCCCTCCACAGCACGAGCCCGTCCCTGAAACACACGCCCAGCATCCCCAGCTTCTCTATCACCAGAATCCTTGGCTTTCCCCAGATGATCTCTGGAGCCCCCTCGGGCTGTGGGATGAGCATGGCTTCCCAGTCAGGCCCAGTTCCAAACTCGATGTGGTCACTTGTGCCCTGTGTGACCTTGGGCAAGTGAGGGACCCTTTCTGTGCCTCTTTCCTTGTTGGTGAAACAAGGAGAAAGAGCCGGTCCCCTGCCGGGTGAAGTCATGACACGAGGCCACACAGCTCTGGCAGAGGCCCGGGTGCCCAGTGTGCACTCAGCCAATGTTGATTCTCTTCCGAGTGTGGAGGGCATGCTGCCCTCCTCTCTCCACCTAACTGCCCGCCAGCCAGGGAGCGGTGCCAGCCGCCACACGCTGACGGTGGAGACGCTACTACACAGCCAGCTCCCTCCCTGCGGGAGCTAACTTTAGCCCAGTCACGTGCAGCATTAGTTGTGCCTGTGCCGAGAGTTTACAGATCCCTGTGGAAGGTGTTTAAATATTTTTCCTTTTCAGAAGCCTGGTTCTCGCCTCTGCCATTTTCACCTTTGTGTGGCAGAAGGTATTTTTGCAAACGCAGCCGAGGTGGCAGCAACTTCGCAGCGTGATGCGGCGTCCCTGCACACGCCGTTGCTATTTCGGGGACGCACAGGTGTATCATTTGTATCATTACAGGCGCTGTCAACTCCCAGAGAAAGGGAAGAGAGGACTGGGTGAGTTCAGAGGCCCCCAAAGGCCCCCCCAAGCACTGGCGCTGTCCCAGGATGCCTTCCTGGACCCCACGCTGTTCTGAGCCATGGCCTTAAGAGCTCTCCACTGCAACAGCATCTGCCCTCAGCACTCATCACTGTCACCTGGAGCTTCCTAAGGGCAGGGCCTGTATCCGATCCATCTGTGTCCCCCAGCATCCAGCACAGCACCCAGCACAGGGCCAGATAACATTTACCAAACTGAATTACCTCCTGGTGGCCTCTGGAAGTACACGGGCTTCAGAGAGCCTTCTCTGCTTCTGAGCTGCTCTCTGCTCCCTTCACTTGCTGGCAACATGAGGTTGATGGGAGATGGCAGGTTTGGGAAATAGAGGCCCGTGGGATCATGTCGGGGTCGAAGAAGCCCTGGTCAGCTCAGGCTGGGGGGGTCCCAGCAGGCTTCCCGGTAGAGGGTCTGGTATTGGTCCCCTGGCAGGGAAATGGGCGAATTCCCGGCTCACACAGTTGCTGTGAGCATTGAGCCAACACAGGTGATGCCTCTAGGATGTGCCTGGCTCACAGCAGCGGCTCATCCAAGTTTAAGTCCCTTCCCATAGGGCAAGAAGGGAGGTTGCCAATTAGGCATCTTCCTCATTTGACAAATGAGACTCTGGCACAGAGAACTCTAGGGACTTGCCCAAGGTCACGGAGCTAACTGTCTGTAAAAGGGGACACCATGCACCTTCCAGGTCCCCAGAACCCAGGCCCAGGCAGTCCTGAGTTCCCCAGGGAGTCTGATGCAGCTCAGAAACCCAGTTCTTCCCACTGGTATCTACAAGGGGTACTGGGGACCAGGCAGCAAAACCTGCGAGGTCCCTTCTCACATGGAGCAGATATGCTCATGGCACAGATGAGCAACGAATCAGTTAACAAGCAGGATAAGCTGAGAGGATGATTGCAGGGAGATGATCAAACAGAAGGCAATTATTAGGAGGCAGTGTGTGGTGTAGGGGGAGACCTTTGGGATGCACCTGTCAAGGAAGAGTCCCCAAGGAGATGGGACTTGAGCTGAGGCCTGAATGACAGAGGGAACAGCAGATGCAAAGGCCCTGAGGGCAGAAGAGCTTGGCATGTTCATGGAAGAGCAAGGTGGTTGACGTGGCTAGGGTGTGGGCAGCCAAGAAAAGTGTCGTAAGACAAGATCAGAGGTCAGCTTTCCTTGGCCCCAAGGAGGACAGGAGGCAGGGCTAGATTGCAATGGTTCCTGAAGGCATAGGCAGGACTGGACTTCCCTTGTGCATTCGCAGAAACGCACTCTGTGCTTTGTGTAGAGGAGGGTGCTGAGGTATGGAACACCTTTTGGATGGGTATGGGATTTCAGCACCCACATCCCTGCTGGCCTCTGGGGCACAGGGACCTGGGACCTAGGGAGCTCTCTGATAGTATTTCTGATTCTGGAGGGAAAAAGACCCCCAAGAAATGGGTGGCCAGTTCAAGCCATCATGCCGGCATCACTGATGACTGTAAACATGTGCAGGTTATGGTGTGCATGGCTCAGGTTCAGCTGGGCAACAGCTGAGCCACAGCTGAGCCTCCTTTGCCACGCTGACCACCTTCACAGTGTCAGGGTCCACTCACAGGGACCAGGGGCTGCTGGGGTGAGTTTGGAGAAGTTCCCACAGCTTCTTCTGACACCAGCTGACACCAGCTGGCTCCCAGTACCTTGGAACAGAAATGGGGAAGTGTCCCCATTTCTCCAGATCTCTCCCATCACCACTCCAATGCCTGAAATCTCTTTAATGGTGGCAGGTTGAGTCATGGACCCTTTTTAAAAAAAATCATGTTCCTTTTCTTCTTTTTCAGGTGGAGTTTCACTCTTGTCGCCCAGGCTGGAGTGCAGTGGCACAATCTCGGCTCACTGCAACCTCTCCCTCCCTGGTTCAAGCGATTCTCCTGCCTCAGCCTCCCAAGTAGCTGGGATTACAGGCACACACCACCACACCCAGCCAATTTTTGTATTTTTAGTAGAGACAGGGTTTCACCATGTTGGCGAGGCTGGTCTCAAACTCCTGACTTCAGGTGATCCGCCCGCCTAGGCCACCCAAAGTGCTGGGATTACAGGTGTGAGCCACCACATCCGGCCCTACCCTTTCTATTTTTGATCACAAAATTAATACTTTTTTACACAAAAATTTAAAAAGTAAAGTATACATTTAAAAATGACCCAAATCCTAAGGATTTTGCCTCTGGGGAAGTCTGGCAGTACCATTTTAGCGGTTGTGGGGGCCAGCTTCAGGAAACATAGACTTCACAGCCCCAAGTCAAGAGCTGAGTTCAAGGGAGCCATGGTAATGCAAAGGCAATGGAGCATTCAGGGGAGGAGGTCAGAGGAGGCCCCAGAGAGGAACAAGAAACACTGATGCCCCCACCAGCCCAGCTGAGAGGTTCTGTCTGGGCCCAGAACCACCATCCTCTCCAGCAAGCACATCTTGAGTGGTGCTCCTGTTTTGGGGGCACTTCCTACGTTCCCACAGTACAGCCCAGGATGGGACCAGGCAGAGATTCCTGTCCCCATTGAACACAGGGCTCAGCCCGAGGCCAGAGAGCTGGTCTGGGATGTGTCAAGAGCAGAAGCCCATGCAACCAGTCCAGGCCCCACCTGTCCCCAACATGGTCAGCCTCCCTGGGCAAGCCACATTCTATCTGATCCTGGCTGACTCTGACACGACTCCGGAGGTACCCAGAAGGGGTTAGGAGAACTTCCTGAGCATAAGGTCAGAGACGGTACCACCTCCTGGGATGTCAGGAGGCATCAGACTGGTCTCCCCTGGTTGGTGACAACTCTGCAGTCTGGAGCACTGGTGAATATCCCCCAAATCAAAGCCAACTTGAGCATGGGCACTTCAGGACCACCATGCTTGAGGGAGGAGGTGGCTGGAAAGAACACCTTTTGCACGGAGGGAGGCGATATTGGTCAAGAACTCAGGCTGTGCCCTTGGGCAGACCTGGTTCAGATCTTGGCCCGAGCACCAAGATGTCCTGGGGTGAGGGCCCTGGACTCAAGAGCTTCAGGCTTTTCCCTTGCAGAATGGATGTAACGAAGCCTCCTTGCTAATCAGGCAGGGCAAGGGTGGATGAAAATCTATAAAGTGAGCCATGTGCTGCACTAGTTCAGTTTCTGACCTTAACTCAGGAGAGCACAAAAGAGTCGGCCTTGAGTTAGATGGTCCTGGTTTGGAATCCTGACTCCACTGTGTACCTGCTGTTTGGCTGTGGGCTGGTCACTTCGCCAGACTGAGTCTTGGTTTTCCTGTCTTGGAGTAGGAATGGGTGCATGTTTTCCTCTTGGCAGAGTTCCTGGCACAGGGAAGCACTGATTGGATGTGAGCTGGTGGTGTCTGCCTCTGTCCTTAGCCTTGAACCTCACTCTGTAGCAAGCTACTCTTGCTTCTCCTAACACAGGGGCACCAGTGACGCCTACACGCCAGCAGTCCTGGGGACTCCAAATCCAGCCAGGTAGAGGTGGTAGCAGGAGGATCAGGGCATCAGGGAGGAAGAGGGGAATGGAGAAGCAGGGGAACTCCCCCAGTAGAAGGGAAAGTGAGCAGGTGGTCAGACAGATGGAAGAAATGGCAGAGAAGGCTTAACCCAGAGTGAGGTTCTGTGATTCTGGTCCAGGTGGACACCTCCTTGGTGCTTCCACTCCAGAGTCCTCCCTCTCCCAGACTAGACCTTACAGTTCAACAGCCTCAGGACCAGAGAAGAAAAACACATGTTCATTCTTTCTTGACACAAACAACTGTTAATCATCTATTTGGCCAATTCCTGGTCCAGGCACTGATGATACAAAGGTGAGGTGGGCACCATCCCTGCCCCCTGGGAGCTCATGTTGCTGACAACATATGTTCATGTTGCCATCACCATGGCCATGGTTCATCATCAGCAACAAGGCCCCCAGGTCAGCTCCAAACACATCCCCTTCCCCCACTCCTTGTATCCTTGGCCAACCTGACTTTCAGCCAATGCAGCACTCATCTCTACTATGGCTTTGCCATCTCTTCTGGCATCATGGAAAGTACGCAGGAAAAAGATTCAAGGCCAGGCCCTGGGGACCACGGCTTCCTTCATCTTTCCCTCTGTCTTCACCCAGGGCAGGCCTACATGCTGGTGTGATAGTTCTCCAGCCTCTCCCAGACCCTCCCCATTTTCTCTGAAGGCCTTCTCCCTAATCAATTTCTCTCTACTGGGTTCAACTTTATCTCAGCATCTTTACCCAGGGGCATTTGGCAATCAGACCTGAGCCCTCAAGAGCTGATAAAGAAAAATTATAACATGTAAGGAGCTGCCACTCAGACAGGAGAACAGTTACACCTAGAGCAAGAGTGCCCATATCCTATAGGTTTCTGAATCAATCAGGATGGGATAGGTTATGCAACAGTAACAAAATATTTCAAAAAGTTAAAAATCGATGGCTTAAAACAGCAAAGGCTTATTTCCTGCTCGTGTGAGTCAATGGGTGGCTTTGCAGGTAGCTCTGTTTCCTGGGGTCCCTCCCAGACAGGCCAGGCTCTTCTGATAAGAGCCTCATGATCCCTGGCAGGGAAAGGGAATGTGACAAATGCTGCAATGGGTTTGAAAACTTCTGCCCAGAAATGTCCTACATCACTTCCAATCTCGTTTCCTGGCTGCAGCATGTCACAGGGTCATGCCTGGGGGGTGCAGTCTGGCTTCCCACCCAGCAAAGACCTTGACCCAAGAATCCTGTCCCCAGGCAAGCTTCCCCTCACCTGGGAAGGCAAACGAGAGGAGTTTGAGAGTGTGCTGCCTAAATCACCCACATCTCCCAGCTGAGGAAAAGCCTTGGGAGAAGACTCAAACCCAAGAACAAATGAGACAGAATAGAGGCCACGAAATGAAGAGAGATGAAAAGAGAAAGACACAGTGGTGAGCAGCAGACCTTGATATGTGGATAAATCAAATCAAAATGAATAAGGATAGACCTGTCTCAGACTGCACGGCGGAAGTGCTGAGTAAGGGCTCCTGAAATAGGAGGTCCAGACTGGAGGGGGAAATTCTGATGATAGGCTCTTCATAAAAGTCATAGCTCAGCAGCCTCTAGGAGCTGAGGGGAGGGGAAGTTAGATGTTTTCCAGAGTCTCATCCTTGAAGGGGAGGAGAGAGGAAGAAAATAAAAAAACTCCAGAAGTGTCACGTTTTTAGACCAAAGAATAATAATTATGGAAGAAATAGAACATCTTGTTGTGTGAAATAGTTGGCACGTTGTTTTCAGCTAATAGTAGAGAAATCTGTGCCTGGTTACATAAGACGGAAAAGGAGGTGGCTTTGAAAGCAATGGGAGGATATGGTAGGGACTTCCTAATTAACAAAGGGGAAGAAATGGAAGGAACAACAACTTAATCAGACCATCAAAAGTGAGAGAAAGGGAAAGGACAAAAAAATGGCAAAAATCAACAAAAGAATATTGTAGGAATTACATTAATTAATTAAAGTTAATACTCTAAATGAAAAGAAGTGAATTCCCCCATTAGAATACAAACACTGTCATATCGGGTTCAACAAGCAAAATGAACAAAAAAAAGATAATAATAAGCCATGTATTAGAAATACACAGAAAACGGCCAGACGCAGTGGCTCATGCCTGTAATCCCAGCCCTCTGGGAGGCCGAGGGGGGCGGATTGCCTGAGGTCAAGAGTTTGAGACCAGTCTGGCCAACATGGTGAAACCCCGTCTCTTCTAAAAATACAAAAAAATTAGTAGCCGGGCGTGGTGGTGTGCGCTTGTAATCCCAGCTACTCCAGACATTGAGGCAGAGGAATTGCTTGAACCAGGGAGGTGGAGGTTGCAGTGAGCAGAGATCAGACCACTGCACTCCAGCCTGGGGCAACACAGCAAGACTCTGTCTCAAAAAAAAAATATATATATATATATGTATAATTTATATAATTTATATATATATAAAATGAAGCAATATATAGCCATAAGTCTGTATGGGGAAAAAAGAGGAATAAATATACAAAGCAAAAAATACTAGGAAAGAAAAGAGAATTTGATAAAAATAAAATTATAATGAGAGGTAACTGCACACTTCCATCAGACATGGACACAAAAATACTAGACAGGGAAGCAGCAGTGTGATGTATTGTATGCCTACTGATTGAATCCTAGTTTGAACAAATCAGATGTAAGAGGCCATTTGAGGAACAATTAGGGAAATGTGAACGTAAGTAGAGTTTTAGAAGGCCATAGGACATTATTGTTCTTTTCTCATGTGCAATGATGGTATCATGGTCATGTGGGGAAGCACCCTTTGTTATTAAAGGTAGATATGTAAGCATCTAGGAGTGAAAGTCTATGAAGCCTATCATTTACTTTTAATACCCCAGTGAAAAACAATATAGCAATATACGCACAGTTATTGGATCTTTGCAATGTATATGGTGCTCATGATACTTGTTTCTCTTCATTTCTGTACATTTAAAATTTTTCAGAACAACCAGTTTCAAAGAATGACATCAGAATTGAAAAATGCAACAAATAGATGTGACCATCCATATGACATACAATGGACAGAATACTTTTATTTGTTTGTTTAGAGATGGGGTCTCACTATGGTGTGTGGGCTGGTCTCAAACTCCTCGAACAGCTCCAGTGATTCTCCCACCTCAGCTTCCTGTATAGCTGGGACTATCGGTGCATGCCACACTATAACTGGCTAAAAATCAGTATATAATAGAAACTAAAGAACATTTCACCAAATTCAAGGACACAAGAACAAAGTTTTGCACAGGCCATGTGCTTCTGGCCATATCCCATATAAGTAGAAATAAATAATTTAAAGGGAGCAAAACAAGAAAAATGCTTTACTTAAAAATTTAAAATATCCCTACATAATCCTTGGATTAGAGAGAAAATCAAAGAAGAAATTAAATACTATTTGGAAAACAAAGAAAAAGAGAAGGTTTCCTATTAAAAGATAGGGAGTGGGCCAGGCGCGGTGACTCAAGCCTGTAATCCCAGCACTTTGGGAGGCCGAGACGGGCGGATCACGAGGTCAGGAGATCTAGACCATCCTGGCTAACATGGTGAAACCCCATCTCTATTTAAAAAATACAAAAAAAAAAAAAAAAAAAAAAACCTAGCCGGGCGAGGTGGCAGGCACCTGTAGTCCCAGCTACTCAGGAGGCTGAGGCAGGAGAATGGCGTAAACCCGGGGGGGCGGAACTTGCAGTGAGCCGAGATCCGGCCACTGCACTCCAGCCTGGGCAACAGAGTGAGACTCCGTCTCAAAAGAAAAAAAAAAAAAAAAAAGATAGGGAGTGAAGTTAAGACTGTTTAGAAACATCCAGCCTTAAATGTCTTTATTAGAAGAGGAAAAAGACTAAACATAACATTATTTTACTACCTGTCTCAAGAAAGGAAAGGAAACAATAAAAGAAATAAGAAAGAGGGAATTCACAAAGATAAGAACTGAAATTGATGAAACAGAAAATTAAAAAATAGTGTAAAGAATAAGTAAATGCAAAAGCTGGTTCTTTGAAATGGCCGATAAAATAGAAAAAAACTCTCGTGAGTCCAATTACAGAGAATGAAGAAAGAGACTGAAATGAGACAAGATTAGGAATACGAATGCAGACATAACCAATATAACTACAGATACAGGGGAGATAAAAAATAATTATGGCAGAATATTATATGCAACTCTGTGATAACAAATTGAAACCTCAAGGAAATGGATGATTTTCTAGTAGAATTACCAAAATCAATTCAAGAAAAAAATGGAAAATTCTAATAGACCAATTATCATTTGGAGAAGGTGATGGGAGATCTGTCAGTGAAAGGCAGCAGAATCAGACAGGCTTACAGCTGAGTTGTACCTAATTTCTAAAGAACTAATCATTTCAATGTTGTTTAAACTATTTTGAGCCATAAAAAAAGAAGCAAAACTCCCTTATTCATTCCATGCATCTAGAATAACTTTAGTATGGGTAATATGCGATAATAGAAACCACACATGAATGGCACTTATAAAAGTTTCTAAATAAAATACTACCAAACAGTAATAGAATCCAGTAACATCTCAAAAAGATAATACACTACCCTATGAGGTTTATTCTGGGAATGCACTGTGTGGTTGGGGACCCTTGGCCCTGGGGACACTGTAGGATATTGTCACCCCTCTTCTCCCAGCATCTTTTGGCATGACAGAGGCAAGTAGATGTTAGGCAATGGTTACTAGTGCATTGACGAGCTCAAATTAACAAGACTGGAGAGATCTAAGACATCCAATGGAGCCTTAATATCTTTTAGGAAATGCCAAGATTTTATATGGAAATTTTACTGGATTTATTTCCAAAGCAGGCTCTAAACAATAATATTGTTTCAGCATCTTTTATACGTTCTATAAAACCAATTCCTTTCCCTTATGATTTGAAATACACTGTGGGAAAGGCTAAAGGAATTTTCCTGTTTTTGAAATGAGCAGCACTGTGCACATTGCTATCCTGAGCATGAGATATACCTAATATCACCGAATTCTCTGTAGGGAGAAACTCTGTAGGGAGGTGATACTATGAACACTGAGGCTTAGAGAGGTGCAGTGACTTCCCAGGACATTCAAATGGCAAGGGCAGAGTCCAGATCTAAAGGGCATAGTCCAGATCTAAACCCAAATGAGACTGAATGTGACGTCCAAGCTTTCAATGACAGGCATGGAAGCCCTACACGTCCTCTGGTGACTTCCTGGTTCACCGAAGAGTTCCAGTCCATTTATTCAAGGCCAGGCGGAATACAACAGGCACCGAATTAAGCATCAGGAGACCTGGATTCTATTTCGTGCTCTGCCACCACCTTTTTGGGGGCCTGGGCCAAGACTTTTAAGACTTCTGCCCTTCTGCAACTGAGTTCCTTATAAGGCTTGTCTCCCAAGTGCTAGCTGCAGGTCGCTGTCCGTGGTGCTAAAGGCGTTCCTGCCTGAGGGCTCCAGCTTCACTCACTTACAAAGGAGCAGGCTTGGGCGGCTGCCAGGAGCACACAGTGCTTAATCAGCAGGTTTGAAATGGCAAACTAAATTCTAAAGGTGGAAGGAAGGAAGAATTCTTTATTGGTTTGCTGGGTCAGTGCCAATGGATCTTAAAATTCTTTCTCTTTTTTCTTAACCAAAAGCCACGTCTTTGACAATTCTCATCACCTGAATTGAATATCTCACTTTTTGGACAGAGACCTAGAATTAAGTTTCCACTGTGCAGGTGAAGAAATGGAACATTTCCTAATTTCTAAAGCCCTTTGTTTGCTCCTCACAAATCCCATTATTCTTTCCCCCAGAGGGAATCAGTGTGCTAAATTTCATGTTAATTATTTTTTGGTCTTTATCATTTGTTTGTGTTTCAACTCGTGTATATATCCCTCATAAATACATTGATTTACTTTTAGAACTGCACTTAATTGGACTCATACTGCATATATTCTTCTATCCCCTGCTTTGTTCCTTCAACATTATGTGTTTGAGATGCATTCATGTTGTTGCATTTTGACCACTGTAGTATTATTCTATAGAATATGCCATAGTGTATCCATTCCATTCTTAATATGACATACGAATTTTGTCATTTTTTCCTATTATTAGTAATTATGATATAAACATTCTGGAACATATATTATGTTGCACAAGACTTTGGGTTTCATTAAGGTATGTACCTGGTAGTGGAATTGTTGGGTTCTAGCCTGTGACTAGCTCAACTTCACTAGAAGTGGTAGGGACTTAAGGTGCTCACTATATCCCATTATCTCCTCCTATGGGAGATAGGACCCATTTGCAGTCAGTTGGAGTCATGAAACTTGCTCTGCCCCATGGATTCTGAAGATAAGTCACATATCCTTGCCAGGTTGAATATTCTTAGTACAGTGTCAGATCCTCCTCATATTACTCCATTTGTGACTTGTCTTTCCATTATTTGTGGTAAATTTTGATGAACAAACGTTCTTAACTTTCATTTAGTTGTATTTATCATTTGTATGGCTTGCGCTTTTTGTGTCTTATTTAGAACATCCATTCACTATGCCAAGATAATGAAGATATCTATAATGTCTTCTACATGCTTGATAACTTTGCCTTTCATATTTACATATTTACCTAGAAAGCATTTTTTATATGGTGTGTAGTAGGGTCCAACATCTCTTTTTCCCTATGGTTACTCATTTTCCCAGCACTGTGTCAGGAACTGCCCCTCGTTTCTCCACTGGTATGTGATAGTGATATGTCACTCATCGAGTCTTCACATATGCATGGGTCCATTTCTGGGCTCTCCACTGGTCCATTTGTCTATTCCACACTGTCTAATTGCTTTAGCATAAAAATACATTTTGATTTATTCTTCAAGAGTATGTTGGCTATTGTTGGACCTTTGCATTTCTATATAAATTTTAGAATCAGTTTGCCAAATTCCACCAAAAAGTCAAGATTTTTATTGGTGTTGCATTGAATCTGTAGATCAATTTAGCAAGAATTTATATCTTTATGAGGAGTCTTGCAATCCATTTATTTAGATCTTCTTTAATGTCCTACAATAAATTTTTATAACTTTCTCTATAAAGGTCTTGGATATTAAAGAAAGATTTATTCTTGGTTTCTGTATTAGTTTCCTATTGAGGTTGTAACAAATTACCACAAACTTAGTGGCTTAAAACAACACAAATGCGTTATATTACAGTCCTGGAAGGATGAAGTCTGAAATGAGTCTCACCGGGCAGAAATAAAGGTGTCAGCAGGTCTGCATTCCTTATGGAGTTTCTAGAGGAGAACATATTTCCTTGCCTTTTCCAGCTTCTGAATTTTGAGGCATTCCTTAGCTCTTGACCCCTTCCTCCATCCTTAAAGCCAACAACATTGAGCTAAGTTCTCTTGCTGCCATCCCTCTGGCTCTCCTTTGCCTCCTTCTTTCCCTTTTAAGAATTCTCATGATTACATTACATCTCCCTTCATAATCTCCCTATCTTAAGACCAGATGATTAGCAAGCTTAATTTTATCTGTACTCATTAATTCTTCTTTGCCATGTAACTCGGTATATCATAGGTTTTGGTAATTAGGATGTAGACATCTTTCAGATGCTGTTATTCTTCCTACCATGGGTTCTTTATATTTTTTGTAGTTCTAAGAATAACGTTTATAATTGTATTTTCTAGATGTTTCTTGCTATGGTGCAGTAATGTAGATTTTTGTATATCGATTTTGTATACAACAAACTTGCTGACTACAATTCTACTAAATCTAAAGATTCTTTAGTTTTTGTTATTGATATAATGTACATGAGTTTTGTTTCTTGCTTTTTAGGTTTTATGCCTTTATGTGTGATTCTCTTTGCTTTTCTGTGCTAGTATGGACCCCTTATACAATGTGAAGATAATGAGCATCCTTGTCTTATTCCTGCTTCAATAATGAGAATAAGGCTTGCTGTATGTAGTTTTTACAGGTAGTCTTTTATCAGGTTAAGGGAACTATCTTCTAGACCTAGCTTGCTAAGAGTTCTTTTTGGGCTTGGGGAGTTTTTAATACTGAAATAATGTTGATTTTTATCAAAAGCTTTTGATATGATCATCAAAGGACGATCATATGATTTTTCTAATTTGTTAGTGGGGTGAATTCACTAATGCTTTTTTAATGTGAAACCAACCTTGCATTCTCTGAATGAAGACACCTTGATCATGACACACTAACTTTTTCACACATCATTGAATCTGTTAACATTTAGAAGTTTTGCATTTTAAATGATGCCTGATTTAGCCTAAAATTTCCTTTCTCATGTTCCTTCATCAGATTTTGGTATTAAGATTATACTAACCTTATAACAATATTTGAGTGTTTACTCTTTTTCCACATTTAGCACATTCAGAAATATTTTGTATATCATTACAATTTTTTGTTCCTTAAATGTTTATTACATTAAAAACCATCTGGGCCTACAGTTTTCTTCTTGGAAAGACTTTTACCTTGATTTGATTTCTTTACTGCCTTTAGGATTATGTAGTCTATTATCATAAATTTTATTACATTTTTCTAGAAAATTTGTATTTGTTTTCAAGCTTATTGACATAAAGTTCTTCATAATTTCCTCTTACATTTATAATATCCTTGTATCATTGTCTGCAATATCTGATGTCCCTTTTATTTGTAATGTGGTTATTTGTGCCTTTTCTTTTGTCCTTATTAATCTAGTCAGAGTTTTCTCCATTTTATCAGCTTTTTCAATAAATAAACTTTGGCTGTTTTCTATTGTGTGCGTCTTTTCTATTTTATTAATTTATGATCTTATCTTTATTATATCCTTCTCTTTTCTTTGATCTCTACTGCCATCATTTTCAGTTCCTGGGGATGGTGCTTAGCTCATTAACTTTCACACTTTCCTCTTTTGATTACAAGCATTTGAGTTTATAAATTCTCCCTCTAAATACTGACCTATCTGAAGCACTCGTTTTGACATATACTTTTATTATTGTCCATTTTCAATATTTCCTACTTTCCATGGTGGTTTCTTATTTCAACTATGAGTTACCTAGAAGTGTTACCTAATTTCCAAATACATGAGACTTTTATAATTATAAAAAATTAAAGTGATAAACAACAAAAAGGTGATCAATTTCTAACTGAATCATATTGGGTTCAGATAATGTGATCTATGTAACAGTCCTTCCACTACATATTGGGCCATAAAACAAATAATAACATATTTGCTTGATGAAAATGTCTCTGTACAGCTGTTGAGTGAAATACTCTATATATGTCCATTAAGTCAAATTTATTAGACTTTTCAAATCTTCTATACCCTTAATAATTTTTGTCTTCTTAATCTTTCATTTTCTGAGAGAGCTGTGTTAAAATCTTCCACTGTAATTATTGGTTTGTCTATTTCTCCTTATAGTTCTGTCAGGTTTTGCTTTATGTATTTGACACTGTATTATTACTTGCATACAAATTTGGAGTTATTATAGCTTCCTGGTGAATTACTACTCTTACCATCATGATATTACTGTCTTTATTTCTAGAAGTAATTTTGTTTTTTGTGCCTTATAATTTCTTTTCATTAGGACTTTTCTGGTACATATTTTCTTGCCATTTTATTTCAACCTTCTGTATCCTTATGTTTTAATGTACATTGTAAACATCATAAACCTGATCTTGTGGGTTTTGTCATCTTTCATCTAACAGATTTAGTATATTTTCATTTATTGTAGGTACTTATTTCCATAACTTATAATCACTTTTTAGCTGTTACATAACTTCTCTGTGCCTCATTTTTCTCCACTGTAATACAGGGATAATAACAGTATCTACTTTAAAGATTTTTGACTGGGAGTGGTGGCTCACACCTATAATCCCAGCACTTTGGGAGGCCAAGGCAGATGGTTCACCTGAGGTCAGGAGTTCAAGACCAGTCTGGACAACATGGTGAAACCTCGTCTCTATTAAAAAAATACAAAAAAATTAGTTGGGCATGGTGGCGGGCACCTGTAATCCCAGCTACTTAGGAGGATGAGGCAGGAGAATTGCTTGGACCTGGGAGGCAGAGGTTGCAGTGACCCAAGATTGTGCCACTGCACTCCAGTCTGGGCAACAGAGTGAGATTCCATCTCAAAAAAAAAAAAAAAAAGACTTTGTAAGTAAGCTTATCTATATCTATGTATCTCCTAAGAAAGGAATAGAGACTTCCTTATAAGCATACTTATTTTATATTTTATAGCATATACATAAAGGTTTTGTATATATAATCTTAGAAAAATGCCCAACACATATGGCTATATTAAGTGTAAGCATCACTATTGGTGTTATTCATACCATTAGGGTTGTGGTTTTATTTGCTCTACCATTTGTATTTCTTTCTGTAGTTTTTCTTCTTTCTTGACTTCTTTCAGACTGATTAGTTTTCCTTATTCCAATTTTGGGGTTCACAAATTTAGAAGTTATTCATGCTATTTTTCATCTTCTTGATAGTTACCCCAGAAATGGAAACTTGGAAACCTTTTTTTTGAGACAGGTTATCGTTCTGTGGGCTGGAGTGTAGTGGTACAGTCATGGCTCACTGTAGCCTCAACCTTCCAGGTTCAAGTGACCCTCCAATCTTAGCCCTCTGAGTAACTGGGACTACAGGCATGAGCCACCACTTCTAATTTTTAAATTTTTTGTAGAGATGGGGTCTTGCTACGTTGCCCAGGCTGCTCTTGAACTCCTGGGCTCAAGCGATCTTCCCACCTCAGCCTCCCAAAGTCCTGGAATTGCAGGCATCAAACATCATGCCTGGCTGAAACTTTCATAAATAAAGCACCAAAGCCCAAGTCTAAGTAAATCAGTATCTTTACCCTCCTCTTAAATCTTTGAAATTGAAATTAAAGGACCTTATCACACTTTAATTCCAATCATCCCCTCACCAACATTTATGTGCTATTTTGCTATATACGTTAATTCTATTATGCTGTAACTCAACAGTTCACAATTATTATTACATGTACCGTAAATGTTTGTTTAGATTTACCGACATATGTATCACTGAATTTGTTCTTCCTTCTTGCATCTCTGACATTCCATCTGGTATCAATTTCCTTCTACTTGTATTTCAAATTCCCTTTAATGAGGTTTTGGTGGTGGAAAACTCTGCTTTTGTTTATAATACAATGTCATTATTTTTGCCCATTGGGAAGTATTTGTGTTGCTCAGCACATCTCGGTATTATTTCACTAACTCCTGGACCCCATTGTTGTTGGTGAGAAGTCAGCTGTTAATCAATTGCCACTCTTTGGAAAGTAATTTGTCTTGTCTTTCTCTTTTAAAAATCATCCTTTTGCATCTGGTCTCCTGAAACTGTATTATGATATGTCAACTGCGTATTTTAAATGTTATCCTACTAGGAATATTTGGACTTCTTGAATCTGTGGATTTTTATCCTTACGAGTTTTGAGGAGTTCTCAGTCATTATTTCTTCAATACTGCATTTTCTCCATTTTCTTTATCTTTTCCTCCAGAAACTCCAAGTAGATATGAGAGTTTCTCACTTTGTCCTCCATGTTTCCTTAAGTTTCTTTCATATTTTCTGGTTTCTGTTTTTAATAACATCTTCAATTCTACCTTTCATTCACTAGTTCTGTCTTGAATTGAATTTAATCTGCTCTTAAAGTTATTCATTAAATATTTCACTTCAATTCTATTTTTCAGTTGCAGAAGTTCTGCTTGATTCTTTTATATTCTAGCTCTTTACTCATTTTAGTCTTCTTTTTCATTTCTTGTAACATATTAAGCATAGTCATTTTATAGTCTATGTCTGATAAGTACTGTATCTGATTCTTTTTCAACCCTGCATTTGCTGATTTTGTCTCTCCTAGCTCTCACTCATGATGCATTGCTTCCTTGTGTATTTCATGACTTTCTTTGTTTTTAAACTCTGAAATAATCATTTTCCTCATAGAAACTCTGGCAGGTTTTTGGATAAAAATGAATTCCTCCAAAAAGGATGTGTTTATTTCTTTGTCTGGTACCTGTATGATGGAGTGCAGTCTGTCTTTGAAATTAATTAACAACGTAAGGTTTGGAAGAGGCAGTTAGGGAGTGTAATTTGGGACTGCAAATTCATGGGAGGGTCAATTTGGAATCAAACGGTCAAGACAGGGAAGTGTTACATCTACTCTCCTAGTAGGGTGGGAAGAGGATTATTTTAGTTCATCCTATTTTTAGTTCATCCTTTACTGAAGGTTGTAACCTTTGGGCTTTCAAATTGATGGGAAGCAGTCACCTGTTCGATTCTCCAGCCAGTGGGCCCTGGGCTTTGTCATCTTTCCTCCAGTTTTGGAAGGCTGAAGAAATTGATACTCTGGCTTTGGCAAAATCCCTCAAAGTGGAAGTTGGCATCAGTGTACAGCTTACCTCTCAGGACTTTGCCTACACACAGGTACTGGGCTGAGTATTTCTGACTCTCTTGCCAGGTCATGGATGCACTTACAAATGTGTTTTCAGTGAGAGGCTTAGCCTAGATCCCTAGTCCAGATCTCTAGTCCTTCATGTTGAAACCCTTTTTTGATCAAAATTTATTGTGTCTGAAGACATTGCTTGAGGTCCCAAGAGCCATATGGTCGCAAACATCTCACTCTCTCTCCCCTGCTCACTGGGATCAGAAATACCTCTTAACAAGTCATCATTGACAATTTCTTGGCTGGCAGGCTCAGAATCCCCAAATGATGCTTACATGTTTTGAAACCATCTACAGGTCCGGACTTTGCCCTATTGACAAAGAGATCACTCCATCAGCATTCCCTGTCCCATTTTAGCACTTGTGTTAGAAAGTTCTTCCTTAGATGCTTCATGTTACCTAATACAGTAAGCCATGCAGGGGAGTAATGGAGCATGGCAATGTGGCCTGTTAAGGGTCCTAGGAGAAGAATGGAATTTCAGGCACATGGCACAGGATATTTCAGGCACAGGACATATGGATGGAATTAAAAAGAACAGCAATGGGAAGGCTAGGAGAAGGGGCCCAGTATTTATTGAGAAGTTGCTATCATGTGCTAAAAAATCTAGGAGATTAAATCAAACAAACTGGTATGAAAGTGCCCATGAAATAAGTATTTGTATCTCTATTTATTCAGATGAAAAAAATCAAGGCTTAATTTAAGTAACTTGTCCAAGGTCAAGGAGTTGGCAAGTGGCTGAGCTGGAATTCAGCTTCTCAGACATCTTCCTTTGAATCCTTGCCTTCCTTGTGAATTTCAGATGACAGAGCATGACGGTTGCATGATTATGGGGTCACTGCAGGCCTGTCCTGCCCTGAGGGACCAAGGATCAGAAGGGCAAAACCAACCCGCTCAGCTAGTGAAGTGAAGTGGACATGGTCTATTCCTGGTTTACCCTCCGCTGACCTTCAGGAGGTTTCTGAATGCACCAGGGTCCTAGAGAAGCAGCAACCGCTGGACCGTATTGCCAGGTAGCCAGCAGCATGGGGCCCTGGAAGAGGCTGGAGGATACTGCGCTGTCACTGAGACACCTGCCTCAGGTCCTCCATCTCAGCCATTGCCCACGAACACAGCTCCACAGCCAGAATGACCCAGCCACAGAAATGCCAGCAAACAACACCCCTGGCTCCCCACATCCCATGGTAAAGCTCCAAATGCTTGGAGCACACACAAGACCTGACTCCAGGTCACCTTCTCTACTGGGACAGAAAGGGTGCCCTGGGGCTTGGGAAGGGCCTGGGGCTGGCAGAGTCAGGCTGTATTTGGGTCATTTTCCAGGAGGCCTGGGTTATTTCTAACACTCCCTCCTCTAAGAAGACAACTTTGCCTCCTGCCCCTTGACATTCTTCTTGTGGCATCCAGCATTTTCTCTGGTAACTGTTGTGGGTATTTTTTGTATTTTGGAAAACTAAAAAATACAGAAAACTGCAAAAAAGAATTACAGTCACCAATATGCTTGCCACTCAGAATCAGACCTAGCAGAGTTTTCCATATTGGCTTTTCTAGGCTTCTATATGCATCTATATCTAATCTGGATCTATGGCTGGATCTATATCTGTAGCATGTGTGTACGTGTATCTTGATCTCTTCTGCTTTTGAAGGGAAAGTATGTTACTCAAGTCCCTGGTGACCAGCACCCTCATTGTGACATCAGATGAGATGTCAACTGCAACCCCAGTTGAGGTCACTCTTCTACAGGGGATGTGTATCCTTTCTACCTTTAAACACGTTGTTATAGACACGCTCGGAGGCATATAAAATTTATAATTTGGGGGGCACACTGTCTACACAAGTGGGGTTGGGCTGCACCCATCATCCTGCAAAGTGCTGTTTCATTCAATGGCATAGTTTTGGGTTCTGTTGAGGTTGACATACATGGATGCTGTTTGTTCCATTCAGAAACAGCCCAAGTGGCCAGGCCCTCAACTACACTGATGCATCCTGAAGGGAAGGGCTGAAGAGACCGCCCTCAGGTCCCCACCCACTACTGCAGCCAGACCTTCTGGGGCTGCCTTCCCTGGGGAGCCTCGAGCAGATGCTGAATGAGCTCCAGGGACTGAGGACCACTGGACACCTGCCCCCACATGCCCCCAGCCCACACCGCATCACAGTGCTCCCATCATTCACTGGGCAACAGTAGGAGGACACAGATGGAACAAAAAATCTGCTCCTCAGGCCGGAGGCCACAGGGTGACCTTGCTCCCAGCGAGGGAGGTTTGGGCCTGGGGCTTCAGGTCCTCCCGAAGCTCCCTCAGCCCTGCAGGCCTCCTGATGCCAACACGACTCTGCCGCATAGGGGGCCAGGGCAGCCACTTTCTGGTTCTGCCTGTTCGGCCAAGTGGCCTTGAGGAAGCCTTACTCTCTGTCCCCCAATACTCCATGGGACTTTCAGTGCCCAGTGGATGCCTGACAAAGCCTGATATCTGCTGGGGACCAAGCGCTGTTTATCCTTCCCGGGAACTGGAGAGCCAAGGGTCAACACAGCCAGGAGCCTGCCCCCAGGCCAGGACTCTTGTGGGTGGTGTAGACACCCCCCAGCTCTGGCCCTCAAGGGAGATGTGAGCCGTGTGCTTTCTCTCTCCTGTTCTCCTTGAGGAACGCAGGGCCAGCTGCCCACTGTGGCAGCAGCTCGGGCCCAGTCACATTCCTTCACTGGCGATCTCCCTCCCCTGAGGGGCTCCCCTCCACCTCCCAGACAAGCTGCTGGTGCCCAGATTCCTGTCTCAGGGTTTGCTTATGCAGGATCTCTAACTCAGAACCTGTCCCTTCCTGGGTCTGCTTCTGCTGGGAAGCCAGCCACTGACGGGCTAGGTGGGGGCCCTGGACTGCACTGGGCCAGCAGATGCAGGGAGGCAGGGAGGAGGAGGAGGCAGGCCATTTATTGAAGAACTGCTTGCAGACATGGACACACAGAGCCACGGTACCCAGATACCACCCTGGGGCCAGGGAGCACCCAGAAACAGCCTTGGGCTGGCAGCCCAGGCCTGGACATTTGCCCACCATGGGTGGAAGGCCTCTCTTGGTGTCAACCATCCATGACCACCTACGGCATCATCTGTCCTGCCAAGTTGCCCATGGGGGTCTCCAGGAAGAAAACCAGCCTTGGGGGATTCCAAGGCCCAGGGAGGGAGGGAAGCTGCCCACGCCCTCAGGCTGTGCCCAGCCTCATGCTCACCGTTTCTTTCTATGGCCAAAGGGAAGTGGCTGGATGAGGGAGGTCCCTCTGCTGGGGTGAGCAGCACAGCACGGCTGGGGCCCCAGGTCACAGAAACGGATGCAGGGATCCTGGGACCTGGGCTGAATGAGCACCCACTCTGGGGTGTCCTCTGCTCTGGCCTGTGTATAGTCCAGGGAACAGTGTGGGAAGCGGTGTGGCACGGGGTGGGGCTGCCATGTCTGGGGGCTTCTGCGTAGCCCAGCAAAGATGCTACAGGAGGAATGGGAGGAGAGGGCTGGGTGGGGGTTGGGGGAGGAGGAGGAGACGGGGCTGCAGTGAAGGCCTTGCTCATCGCAGGGGGTGTGGGAGGCCAGGCTGGATCACCTCTGGCCCTGCAGAAATAGGGACGGAAGTGGGCGGGCTCAGGCCTGCGCCTCCAGGGCGCGCACGTGCACGCTGGGCAGGCAGAACCAAGAAGGTGGCAGCTCCTTGCTGGTGCTGTCCTCGTGGAACCGGATGTGGAGGAAGAAGTCGCCCGTGTAGAGGAAGAGGAGGGCCCCGAGGCAGGCCGACTGGCCAGACGGCTGTACCTGAGCAGGGAGGAGAAAGATGCGTCAGTTTGGTCAGCAGCATGGGCCACCCAAAGCCCCCAGGAATCTCAGGAACCTGCCTGGACATAGGCGCTATGGGGGAAGCGAGGGCAGCCCAGGCCTGGCTCCAATGCCCCCTCCAGCAGGTCACTGTGCCTCTCCAAGCCAGTTTTTGTCTTTGAAAGGAACTGCCAACATTCCCATTCCTGAATTGTCTGGGGGCACAGGGAGTCAGGAGTGTGGGAAGGAGGGAGAGGTTGGGGCAAAGGGGAATGGAATGACAGCCTGTGCTGGGGCCTGACAGTGAGGGGCTGAGAGGCAGCTTGGGAGGTGGGGCCAAGGGTGTGGGCTGGAGCCTCTCCATGGGAGGAGCGGCAGGCACGGGATGGGTGACAGTGACGTCACAGTGATGCCACAGCAGCGTCCAATCATGGAGTGGCACCCTGTCCTGGGCACAGCCCCATTCCCTGCACATTTTCCTGCTTCACCAACGCTCAGGGCCTCACTGCCCAGGACAGAGAACGAGGTGAGCTTGTCTAAGTTCCTGCAGTGGGTGGGGCAGGCTCAGACTCAGTGTGCACACGTGACCACAGAAACCCTGCTGCTGTCGTCTGCTGGACGTATGCTGACCCCAAAGCCCACCACCCAGGGAAGGGGGACGACGACCATGAGGGCCTGGGCCACATGACCAGAGGCTCCCAGACCACCCTGCACATCACCACGCACCGCGTCGAGGTAGAAGGTGCTGGAGCCCACGAAGGAGATGGTGTCGTGCAGGTCGTAGTTGTGCACGCCATTCTGGTGGTCCTGGAAGGGGACCACGGTGAGGGCGAAGGGCCCTACGCTGCGCGGGCTCCGGTTGGTCAGCCGCACTTCCAGGCGCACAGGGTCGCCCACCTGGCAGGCCGCCGCAGACTCACAGTCACACAGCTGTCCATCCACCAGCACATCTGCAAGGGACACGAGACTGTCAGGGGCTGGGCTGGCCTGCATGGCCCAGCCGGCCTACCCCACCCACGCGCTGATTCATTCATTTATTCCCTCCTTCACCTTTCAAGGCTGCCACCCACTCCCTGCCAGGCTGGGCACTGGGGACACAGATGTGTGACCAGTTTCTGGTCTCCGGAAGAGGAACCTGGCAAAGACAGGTGTGCTGGCTAGAGCTGTAACTCAAGGGGTCTGCACTCCACTGGACGGGCCTCTGGGAGGGCCTCCCGGAGCCTCCTACCACAGCCCACCTGGAAGGCGAGGAGCTCCCTCGTGAGTCAGGGGCTCCTGTCCGGGTGAGCGTCTGACATCGTAGAAGTGAGGGCGTGGAAGGGACCCTAAAGTGCCCCAGGTCAGGGGTCAGGTGAGCTTTGGAGCACAGGCAGGCCCGGGGGTCCCTCTCCTCTGGGGGCTGCAAGACCACACATCCTGGGAGGGGGTGTCTTGATCTCATTCCCCAGGAAGAATGCACAATGGGCTCCGGCACTTCCTGCAAAGTGGCTGCACTGTGTTCTCCTCATCCTGTCGGCCTGTCCAGGGTGCCGGACACACAGCCCAGCACAGAACAGGTGCTCCGGGGAGCAGCACAGTTCTGGGAGCTGTGGGCCCTGCCAGGTAGGGAGCTGGGCCTGGGCGAAGGAGCATGGATTCAACCCCTTTTCCCTTCCTTGCCCGCATGCTCCAGGAGCTTGCAGACAAGGAGGACGCCTCCCAGCTGGGCAACAGCAAGGAAGCAGCCCGAAGCCAGGGTGGGGCGGAGGGGGGGGAGTGGGTGTGCCCCCTCTCAGGGAAGTGAGCTGATGGTCAGGGTGGCGGGTTTGATGGCAAGCCCTGAAAGGCATGTGAGAATGTGGCCGTATTGGGGAAGGGAAGAGAAGGGGCTTTGAAGATGTCATCAAGTGAAAGGCCCTACAGGAGCTCATTCTGGATTCGAGCGAGCCCCGCAGTTAGTGACAATGTCCCTGTACGGGGCAGAAGATTTGAGGGCGGATTTGCCCTCAAATCCCGACTTTGGCTGCATCCTATGCTTTTGGATGTTCAGGGCCACCTGCATTGTGTCTGACCAGACCGGGATGAGCCCAGGGGTCCTGAGGCCCCGCCCACTGGGTTATGTATAGTTTCCCTGAGTATTTCCAACAGTGCCTGACATGCAGCAGACAGCATGAAGATGGGCTCTTTGTTCTCCCAGCTGGTCTATTCTGCTGAGACCAGGAGGTAGGACCAGAGGGACCTGAGCTTGATCGCTTCTATCTATGGGGCCCGGGGTATATCACTACACCTCCTGGGCCTCAGTTTCCTCTTCTGTAACATGGAGCTGACGCTAATGCTAACAGCTGTGATAAGCTCATATCCTTGCCTTGAGGAGCTCAGTCACAGCACGCCCCAGTACCCATGCGCATTTTGAGGGACTCTGTCTTGGGAAGTGCCGTTGGGGCAGTGGCGTTCATCTCGAGCCTTGGTTACCTGTCTGTGCCGTGCAGCCCAGCACACGGAGGCTCCCATCAATCCCCAGCCCTTCTCCCTCCTCTGCCTCTGTGCCACCCAAGCCAGGCCTCAGTATGTTTCTTGAACAGTGAACTGAACCAGGCGCAGTCTGAGCCGCTTGAATAAAAGTGGGGGAGATGGAGAGAGCAGATGTCGGGGCGGCCTGGTTGCTGGTTCCATCAAGGGAAAGATACGATTATGTGCAAATCAGTGATGGGTGGCTGGCTCATAATTATCGCCCTGCTCTTCTTTTTTTTTTTTTTTTTTTTTTTTTTTCCTTTTGCAGAGAACTGTGTGGGCTGCTGGGGCAGGAAAGGACTGGTCTGTGGGCTCCTGGGCAGAGCCATCCTGGCCTGCTTGTTTAACCCTTCCTAGCCCCAGCTCTGTACAACCCCTGGGGAAGAGAAAGCTGATGAAGGGTTAGAGCCAGCTCTCCCTGTGAATGCTGCTGGGGGAACCTTTCTTTGCTACTTTCTCTCTAGGAAGAGGGGAAGGAATGTATGGCACTTAGGTGTGAGGTCAGGGCGGTAGGGGTTGGCAGGGGTTGTGGGCAGAGCAACACCTTGTCAGAGCAGGCGGCCAGGCTGCAGTCCCAACTTTGCCTCTGACTGCCCTTTACACTGGGAAAGACCGTTTGCCAACTGGTGCCCCCTCCATCTCACCTGTGAAACTGGGATAATGATTTTGACCTCCCAGGCTGGGGGCAGGGGTGAAGAGCAGAGAGAACATAGCCGGAGCGGCCGCTCCTGCCACAGGCTCTCCTGTGTGGCCGTCATTGCAGAAGGAGGGCAGCGCTCTGGGATGGCAGGCAGCGCCTGTCTTGCTCTGCTCTGTCCCCGCTCCCAGGGTGACCAACTATCCCAGTTTGCCCAGGGCTAGTTTGGCTTTAGCCTGCATTGCAGGAAACCCTCAGTGCCAGGCAAACTGGGACGGTGGGTCACGTTACCCCGAGGTCTGGCATCCACAATGACTGCTGACCACGTTAATGCATTTTTGTGCTCAGCGAGCAGCTGTTTCCTTCCTTGCGCCACAGCTGGGGCAGCCCCTACAACTCCAGCAGCTCAGATCCAGGCACACAGGCCCCAGACGCTGACTCCTTCCCATGACCCAGAGGAAAAGCAAACCTTCCTATGACGGGGCAGAGCGGAGGTCTGTTTTTGTCCGAGAGCATTAAACTTCCCGAATTCAAAAGGATGCCCTGGTCTGTCCTGGGACCCCCAGGGTACAGCTTAGGGAATTCGGTGGAAACGGGTCTAATGACCGTGATGATGATGGTGGCGACACTGGCAGCTGCCTTGCAATGAGAACGTGTGACCGCATGGCAGGGCTGTGTCTGGGTAGCGGCAACGCCCCACCACGTCCATTGTTGTCAATTCACTTCTCTGATTCCGGGCCCGAACAAGCTGTGCCCCGTCCTGGGGCATCACAGGAAGTGGGCTCATTTCTGCAGGGCCCCGCTCTCCACAGACACCCGGCCGAGCAGGGCTGCACGGAGCAGCTAGGACGAGGGAAGAGAAGCTGGGGTCACCGTCCATCACAAAATGGCTTTCCCAACTCCAACCAGGAAGGAGCTGGGATAAATAATGGGAAAAATTTCTCACAGACAAGCTGTTTTGAAGCAGTTTCTAAACTGCCGCTGAGGGACGGGAAGGAACCACATGTGAAAGCGTGGGTGCTGCTGGGAGCTCAGCCCGGCCTGTGGCCACCGCAGGGGCTGGCTCTACTCCTGGCTCCCCCAGCACCCAGCTTCCATCCGCGTTCCCCAGGCAGGCCATGAGGGACAGAGCGGGCAGCCCAGGGGCCACGCAGCCTGCCTGTCAGCTTCAGCTGGGAAGAGTGGGTGCTTCCTGGGGGGCCCGCTGCTCAATCACAAGGTAAGCCCTAGAACCGGGACCCTGTGAGGGGCGGACAGTTCTGTGACCACAGCAGCCCAGCTGGCTGTTCCCCAGGAGGTGGGCAGGGACGCCAGTGCCTGTGTCCCCTCCCCCGAGTGCTCCTCAGCACCCCTGAGAGCACCTTCCCAAAGCCTTCAGGTGGGGGTCATCCGCCCTCCCCCGGGGAAGCCCTGAGTCTGGCGTCTGGGTGTGTGGGGTCCAGTTTTCTCCCACTGTTCTCTGGGG
Organism: Piliocolobus tephrosceles; assembly: GCF_002776525.5. Lineage (NCBI taxonomy): Eukaryota > Metazoa > Chordata > Mammalia > Primates > Cercopithecidae > Piliocolobus > Piliocolobus tephrosceles. The sequence goes on from NC_045440.1 coordinate 143,233,348, forward strand.
CTGGCCTCTGCCGGGCTTCCTGCCACTCTCCGTTTCCTGGTCCACCAAATGAGCCGCCTCTTGGCAGGACTGGTTCCTCCTTCCCTCTCCCAGGCGGGATGGGGCGGGATTTGCACAGCTGTTTGTTGAGGAGCTGTTAGCAGCACAGGCCCCAGGCTCCTGATTGGCTGGAGAACGGACCATCTTGGGTTTGAGTTACTTCTCCGTGAATCTCCACCCCTCTAAGCCCCAGTCTAGGTAGAAGGAGACCACATCAAGTGGGGTTTTGTTAGGGGCCGCTTGATCCTAACCACCATGGCTCCCAACCTTCCCTGAGGAGGGGAGGATCTGCAGGAGCAGCGGAGGAGAACCAGGATGGGGATGCTTTGCATTTTGACAGCTTCTCCAGGGTCCTTCCTCACCCGTGGGCTGGCTGTGAACACTGACGAAGCTCCGTGCGGGATGCAATCAAGAGGACAGACGCAGCGGGGCAGATCCTTCCGGCCTCTCCCTCCGTGTGGGATGCAACTGAGAGGACAGATGCGGCGGGGCAGACCCTTCCGGCCTCTCCCGAGCCAGGCGCCAGGCAGGCAGTTTCAGCCATCTGACCACGAGGGAGGCAGACCCGGGACCTCTGGGGATGCTGGGTCCCCGTAGGCCTTTGTGCCTGGACCTGGAATGTCCTAGCCGAGGGAAGCAGTGGCCTAGGGAGGGGAAGGGGCTCCTGTGCCCACGGCAGCCAGTGGTAGGGGGGTCATGAGCTGAGAGACAGAATGACTAAAGGTGGAAACTTGCCTAGCAAAGCCTCCTGAATCTCCAGGTCTTCTTTCCCAAAAGAGGGGGTGATGTGGCTGACAAAATACTGTGCCCCTCCACTTGCCCATGTCCCAGTCCTGGGAGCCCGTAAGTATGTCCTCTCCCGTGGCAGAAGAGGCTTAGCCGATGTGATGAAATGGAGTCCTGGAGATGGGGAGAGGCCCCTGGGTCATTGGAGTGGGCCCAATGGCGTCACAAGAGTCCTTACAAGGCAAGAAGGGAGGCAGGAGAGGGCACACTTCGCTGCTGGTTATGAAGACGGGGGAAGGTGCATGGAGTGCAGGCAGCCCAGGAGCTGGAGGACACCAGCCCAGGGAGGAAGGTAGCCCGCAACACCGATCAGACTCTGGACCCCAGAACTGCACGGTGGGGATAGGCGCTGTTTAAGCGATGAACCTTGTGGTGGCTTGTGAGAGCAGCTGGTGAGCCCAACACAGATAGGGGTCTAAGGACACATAAAGAGCCCCCAAGGGGCCCCAGTCAGCCTCAGGGCCACACTTCCCAAGCCGCTGGGGGAGACCCAGCCTGGGTGCAGAGCTGGGCCTGGGGCAGACGGCGCTGGGCAGGGTGCACAGCTCTCTGAGCCTCGGTTTCCTCATTTGGAATGGTCGCGTCGTCTTCTCAAGGATGTGGTGCGAGTGTCAGATCCTCTATGAGAAGTGCCAGACAGAACAAGGTGCTCCAGGAATGTCGGCCTCTGCCCGCCCCCAGCTTCTGAAACCCAGCGCACCCCAGGCTAAGATTCATTTATTTAACAAGCACCGGAGAGGCCCTAAGCCTCCGGGACATGCTCCTCTGGGCAACCCTGACATTTCACCCGGGCATCTGACAGAGTCTCAGCGTCCACTTTCTCCTCCAGCTCCTCTTCCCCATGCCTTCCTCAGTGGAATGGCTCTACCACTGGAAGCAGCTCAAGCTGGGTCCTCTCCTCCCGGACACCCGCTGCAGTCTGGGACATGTCTGGTGCCTGTGCAGTTGGGCCTCTGCTCAGCCTCCACCCGCCCGCCGTGGCTGGCTGCTCCCTCTCCTTTCTGCACGGCCACAGCACTGGTGTGAGATCCTGGTAGGTGGTGTCACTTCCACGCTCCTCCCCTGCCTGGCCCATGGCTTCTGTTCATGCTCAGAATAAAAGAAAGTCTTGATGAAATTCTCACCCCAACTCTGGTCTCCTCGGCCCCACGAGTTTCCTCCCAGAGCCCATCTCCCAGGCTGTGTCCTCCCCGCCACTGCTCCCTGGCCACCCTGTCCCTCCAGCACATCCTTCCTGCCCCCGACACTCTGCACCTGCCATCCTCGCCTCCCCACCAGCTCCATCCTGATGGTCAGGTCTTGGCCCTGCCAGAAAGACTGTCCCTGAGCATAGAGTAGAGGGTTTCCTGCCCCGCCAGCCACTCGGCCGCATTCGTGAATGTTCTCATGGCCCTAGCATCTGATCGGAAGTGACCTTGTTTATCCATTTGTTTCATTAACTACCCGTGTTCTTCCTTGTCAGGAAGCTCCAGGAACACTGACTGGCACTTGGCCGTGCGTTTGCAGAAGCACACTGAGGTGTAGAGAGGTGACAGGCGCTGCCTGGGCCCCGCACGGGCCCTGTGGAAGCAGGCCTGGGAGCCCTGTCCTGGAGAGTGGTAGGCAGGGGAAGCAGTGCCAGCGGGGAAGTTCAACAGGATAAGGCCAGCACAGGCGGTGAGCTCAGGTGCTCCATGGGGACAGGGGCCCCAGCTGGAGCCGTCCTGGGGCAGGCTCGTCCTTCGGCCTCTCCACCTCTGGCTGTCGTGACCTGCTCAGGACTCAGGCTCCTGGAGGGCAGATGGGGGGCTGGTGCAGGCCTTCCAGCCCGGGCTCTGCCAAACGCTGCTTCCACTGTGCTCTGGCTGTGTCAGGAGCAGCGCCAGGAAAGGTGAATCCAGGGAGATGCAGAGGCCCAGCCCTGGACAGCTGCCATTCCCATTTCATTCCACAGCTTGGGACTCCAGCCAGAGGCTTCTGTGACCCGAATGAGCCCCAGGAGGAGGGTGGAGGACATGGGGGAAGGGGCCTACCCTCCCTCCAGCCTGCCCCAGCAGGGCACTCCCCCTTGGGCCTGACGCTCCCCCTGGGCGTGATGCCCCCAGCAGGGCGTGGCGCCCCTCCTTGGTACTCCTCTGGTTATCAACAATGCCTGACTTCTTGAGCACTCGTTGTCTTCCAGGCCCGGGGCTCAGGGCTCTGTAGGTATCCCCTAATTCAGTCCTTAGAGCCGCCCCAGTAGGAGGGCTGGCCCTCTTCCATTTCACAGATGAAGCCCTTGAGGTGGCTAGTGGCTCAGAAGCTGGTCCCAGGTGAACAGCAGTAGGTGCTGAACCCCTGCTGGATTCCTGGGCTCCAGACTTGGTCTGGTTTGTTGTTTTTGTTGTTGTTTTCCAAAAGCTTTATCGAGATAAAAGTCACATACCACACAATTCACCCATTTAAAGTGTACAATTCAGTGGTTCATAGTATATTCAGATATGCGTGACCATAGCCAGTTTTCGAACATCTCCATCACCTTCAAAAGAAACCCTGTACCCTTTTAGCCATCACTGTCCCAGCCCCCAGGCCCGCTCCACCCCCAGCCCTGGGCAACTCAGTGATCTCCTTTCCAGCGCCATACATTTCCCTACTCTGAATCGCATATAAATAGAAGTGGAGGGCAGTGAGCTGCGGTGCCTGGCTTCCTTCACAGAGCACGGTGTCTCCAAGGCTCATCCGTGTTGCAGCATGGGTCAGTGCTGCATTCCTTCTCATGACAGAACAATACTCCATGTCTGGATGGGGCACGTTTGGTTCATCATGCATCCACCAAGGGACACGTGGGCTGTTTCCACCTTTGGCTGTTACGAGCGTTGCTGCTGTGAACATTTATGGAGAAGATTTTGCGTGGACACGGGTTATCATTTCTCTTGGGTGTACACCTGAGAGCAGACTTGCTGGGACAAATGGCAACTCTGTCTAACTATTTGAGAAAGCACGAGACTGTTTTCCAAGGCGGCTGCACCCCCATTCCCAGCAGTGGTGCAGGACAGGCCCGAGTGCTCCATGCCTTCTATGGCACTGTGGTTGCCTGGCTCTGGTTCACCCATCCTGGTGGAGGTGAAGTAACATCTTGCAGTGGTTCTCATGTGCATTCCCCCGATCTACCCCTGCCCATCCTTACTGCTGGCGCTCACTGCTCCCTGCGCAGACAGCCCCGCTGTGCCCCACCAGCCTGGGACAGCTGTTTGGAATGGCCCTTCTGTGCAGTCCTCTTTGCTTGCTACGTCCATAAGCCATGAGAACCCTCTAGAACTCCAAGCCCTTGACCTCTATATTTTGGGAGTTTCTCACATTTTGGAGCCTGGGGCCAGACAGCAGGCCAGGGCTGAAGCTGGAAGTCTCTTCCCTGAAGCACAGCAGAACACAGCATGCCACCAGGCGCCAGACAAGTCAGGGGACACCAGAGAGGGTCAGGACCCAAACTTTGGGCAAACTATGAACCCAGAACATGGCCACGGGCAGAGGCAGGATGGACTCAGGGGTTAGGGAGCCAGGAGATGGGGCCAGATGGAGACCAGAACTTGAGGACCAGCAGGTCAGATGGGCCCAGCATGCACGGTTGCTTTCAACTCTGATCTGCGGGGGGGGGGGGGGGGGGGAGCTGGCAGACACTCCTGGCACCCACGAGACGTTCACTGAAATGCTGCATCTGTGGAAGAACAGCCCCCACCTATGGACTCGGGTTCAGTCTACAGCAGGGATTTCAGACCACAGTGGACTTCTCAAGAGACCTGCCTGACTGCACCTAGGAGGTGGGTTTCCTCTGTCTAGGGTGGTGCTGAGCACAAGTTTCTGACGTGCATGTGTCCAGGGTTGCAGGCCCAATGCACAAGTCATGTCTGTCTCACTCAGAGTGGGCTCAGAGGCGCCAGAGGAGGAGAAATGTGGAAGGTGGCGGGGTGGGGCTACCGTGGGCTTCCTAGGTGGCTGAAGGAAACAGCTAAAATGTCCGCAGGGCACAGGGTCGTGTGCAAATTACTTTACAGTGACAGAGGAATGGTCTGTGGATTTCTTGTCCAACTGGCTCATCCAACAATCTGTTCACTTGTCCTTCAGGGCACGCCCCTCCGAGGCTGGCTGCTGAAGGTTTATTTTTCCTCCAGAGCTCAAACTCCCAGCGACGTGGCCTCCCCGAACTGGCCTCACCACTCTACTCTCCCACCTTTTGTGCTGGCGAGAAACAGGGGACTAAGTAGACTTCAGGTGCAAATATCTAATTTGGGACTTAAAAATGTCAAGACAAGAACAATGCAGTGGAAATACATAACTTGAAGACCTAGGAACAAAGTGAGTCAAGTTTTTAAGGCTCTATCAAGCCTGCCTCAGCTGTAATACATTTAACGCTTAAATTTCAGAAGACACACATTTTTCTAGTTGGCATAAATCCTGGGTGGTCCTAAATTTCAGAGCCAAATTTGATTCAGGCAAGGTTTGGCTTCAGAATTAAGCAAGGAGTTTTCTCCCTCTTCAGATGAAGTAAAAGAAGTTCTATGGAGAAATAAAATAGCCAAGACCCGAGATGAGAGAGGACTGCAAAGTCAAGGCTTTCTGCCCTTCACCAACACCAGGCCAGCTGTCCTGTGGGGGTGGGGGAAAGGCAGGCATGTCCCACATAAAACCCTCTAATTTCCAATTATCTAATATAACTCGCGAACTTTCTCTACTGCTAATGTAGCTGGTTGCTCGCTACTCAATCCCCCCAGCCCGGCACGTTTTCCCTCTTTATTGATGACAGCCAAGTAACCGACCTTTTCACTTTGGCTGTTAGGAAGCTCAGAACTAAACATGAATCCACCTAAAGCACCATGTTGGCCTTCAGTGACGGTACACTCACAGCCACCGCCACTCACATTCACGCACAGGTATGCACGAACCCGTGCTCACAGCCACTGCCACGTGTGTTCACGCACAGGTCCACACGAACGCGCGCTCACAGCCTCTCCTGCACAACTGCTCCTCCACGTCTTGACCAACTATGCCAGTATGGTTTCCCTTGGTCCAGACCTTCTGCATTTTATTTCGCCTCTTTTTGGTGTATCGAGAGAGAGTTGGGAAAAGAAGCGAGAAGCGTGGATAATGGCCAGGAAATGGGGGTGACGGTGCTGTGACAGTGTCTAGTCAAAGAGGCAGTCCACGGTCTGGGAGGTATGTGTCGAATCACACAGTCCCCACCCCTCCCCACCCCTGCTCCTTTCCACCACCCCTTCCCCACCTCCGGACCCTCCCTGACTGCTGGGAATGGGCCTCTGTCAGGGTGCTGGAGTCTAAGGAAGGCTCAGACAGGGAGACAGAGGCCGGGTGAGAGAGACGGAAGAAAGGCTTGCTCCATCTCCGCGTCCCAGAGCACTGCTCCCCCAGGGGCCGAGGCAGGCCCAGCTCTGCACGCTCCGGCCAGCTACACTCCCGCTGACCCCATGAACACAGAACACAGGCTCTTCCCCCGATCAGTGGCTGTCAGGGCGCGTACTTCGTGAAGCTGGAGCTTTGCTCTCAATCCACCAAATGGCATGCATTTTTAACAGTTACTGAGGGAGCTAATTAGTTCATAAACCAGGACGCCTCTTCCCCAGCATCCTGGGAGGGCGGTGGTGCCAGCCCCGCATGTGTAATTACCCTCAAGTCGAGAACAGCTCCTGAGGAACTGTTGGGCTCTCTTGGGTAAATAATTTACTTTTACAACTTTTCATTAAAGATTAAAGGGAATTAAATTAAAATTAGGGCAAAATGAAGTTGGAGAGGAGACCTGTGCAGCTTGAAGTTCTCTCATCGGAGGCTCTCTGCTTCCTGAGCTCACCCACCCTCCATCCAGGGATGCCAGGGCGCCTGTGGACGGGAGGCCCGGGGGATGTGCAGGAGGTGAGCTCTGGAGAGGAGAAGGACTTCCCTTCCAGGAAGGCCTCCTGATTACACCCTGCATGGCCAGGACCTCCTGGGGATGGTGGCCGTGGCTGCCTTGAGGATGGGGTGAAACACCGTCACCAACACAACACACTGAGGCCAGGGTCTCCCAGCCCACGGACACCCTCCACGGATACCAGGCCAGGATCCTTGGACTCGAAGGCTTTATGGCTTGGATGTTAGATGACGGTTGGAGCTTAGGTGCTGACTCAGGCGCCTGGGTGAACCCCTTCAGAAGCCAGAGTTTCTGCTTCCTTGTCTAAGAAAGGGAAAAGTGGTGCGTGGAGCGAAGGAGATGTTAGGAGAGGGCTGAGCTCCGAGCCTGGCCGGAGAGAAATGCCCAATGAACAGAGGGGTGTGAATCGCTGGTGCCCGGCTCCCACACCCAGGGAGCTGAGGAAGGAGTTGTGGGTTAATCCAGGCCACGCACTTGCAGTGGTTCCGGCTCAGCTCCGCCTTCAGCACGCTCCAAGCGATTGGTAGGACAGCGGGTGAGTTGGGGCGGGCTGTGCACAGAGAGCTGAGCCTGAACACGGGCCAAGTGGTCCTGGCAGGGGCAGGACACGGGCTGCTGAAGGAAACCAGTACTCCTTCAGGCCCAGGAGGCTCTGGAATTTGCTGCCCTGGCTGGAGCCTCCCTTGGGGACAAGCAGAGAGCAGGACGGGGGCAAAGGGGAAGCCAGGGCATCTGAATGGAGCGGGCAGTTGGGGGACCAGGGGCTGGGATCGTCGCCTTGCTGCTATGTGCCTTTTGGCCAAGACTTTACCTCTCTGAGCTCAAATGTACAAATCTAGAGCGCATGGGTAAACTGAGTCAGCGGGCAGCAGCCCGCCTCCACGTGCCCACGGCGAGCACACTGGCACTGCTTCACTGAATGTTCTCAGTGACGTTCTGAGAGGCATTGTCCTGCTTACTCGATGGATAAGGCTGTTTTGGTTTGAAGAGACAGAGCCAGCACTTGAATCCAGGTCTCCCTGGCACCGAGGCTCTGTGCTCAGGGTGGCATCTGCTGCCATCTGTGCCCCTTGCCCTCTGTGCTAGGCTCCTGCAGTCACTGCCGTCAGCACTCCAGCTCCGTGTCTCAAGGCCCTGCCCACGTGCCCCCTCCGTGAGGCAGATCGCTGATCTCTCAAGGAACACTCAATCTCGAGAAGGTTCTGGCTGCAGAGGCTGTCTGGGAAGCCATCACTTTTCCTCCTGGGCACAGACTGCAGCCCCTCTCCCTGGGGAGTGAGTTGGAAACACAAGATCAAGTCCAGGCCAAAGGGACTTAGAGGGAAATGACAAACCTGACCGTAAACACATCCGTCCTACAGTCCCCCATCTCCAGGCTGAGAGGAGAACTTAAGAAACAGGGCTGAGGCGGGAGGAGCTGCAAGAAAGGTGGGCTAGGGGACCAGCAGGTCTATAGGGTCGGGGAGCCTCTAGGGGAGGGGCCCCGGGTGGGCAGAGCCTCAGGGTAGGCAGGGACATACACGGGATGAAGACACGAAGTGGTCAGAGCCAGAACATTGTGGAGCCTGCGTCCCCAGATGAGCACCAGAAAGCTGCCTGCAACAAGAACACCATGAGATAGAAACAAAATGAGGTTGGTGCATTAGGTCCCTGGAATTTGGGGCTGTTTGTTACAGCATTTAGCTGTGACATTTACAGGCCACCAGAGCTCAATTAACCAAGCCCTCCCTTTCAGGAGGAAGCACCAGGGACCCCGTGTGCTGCTGTGCCTATGGCCACACTGGGCATCCATGGCAGGCAGGCACTGGGCCTCCAGTCCCTTCTCTCCCAACAGAGGCAAGCTGTGTTTTGCACCAGGAACGCCTTGGCTCACGGAGACAATGACTATATTAAGTCCTTCCCCTTCAACCTTCTCTTTTTGGACAAGCACTTCAGACAACTGAAGATAAACCAGAAGAAAAAGAAAGGGGGAAAAAAATGGAAAATATGCCTGCTGGCTGGTAGCATTATGCAAAGACAGCTTTCTGAGAACAGCAGAGAATTTAAAATGACTCCTCTGTCCCCAAGCAATGTCTCTACCTTTTCAATCTCTCATTTTTCATCTTCTCTCAAGCCTGTCTAAATAAAGCAAAGACTCTCGCCGCCCAGGCAGGCCCCCCACCCCCACCGCTCTGTGTGGCTCTGTGTTGAGCCCTTGTCCTCATCACACAATGCCAACCCAGCCTGACTTTCTCATCTGCCAATCAGATCGTACGCGCGGGCACTGTGGGCACCCAGGGGGTTTGGAGGAATCATCAGACCCTTTCCTAGAGGAGGCAGCTGAGGCCTGGAAGGGAAGGAGCTCAGGAGGGTCAGCGCAGATGTGAGGGGTGTGCGGGGGTGGGAGTGGGTGTGGGGGTGTCCAGGGATCAGAGCAAGTGTGGTGGTGTGCAGGGGTCACAGCAGGTGTGGGTGTGTGTGCAGGGATCAGAGCTCACGTCGGGGGCTGTGCAGGGGCCACAGCAGGTCAGGGGGGAGGGTGGGTGTGCAGGGGTCAGAGAAGATGCAGGGGGTATACAGAGCAGGAGTCAGAGCAGGTGTGAGGGGGTGTGCAGGGATCAGAGCTGACGTCGGGGGTGTGGAGGGGTCAGGGCGGGTGTGGGGGGCATACAGGGGTCAGAGTGGGTGTGGGGGTGTGCAGGGGTCAGAGCAGGTGTGTGGAGATTTGCAGGTGTCAGAGCTGGCATGGGGAGCATGCAGGAGTACTGAGGAGTTGCAGCTGGCTTTCTGTGCCGGGACTTGCATAGGCTGCTTGTTGGCTCTGCCTGGGCATCTGCCGTTGGCCTGTCCAACGCAGTGTCTCCTCCCTGGAAGCCTTCCTTCCTAGGGGCCTCAGTTGCTGCCCTCAGCATTCTGCACCTGTGTGCCCATGTGTGCCACCTAGAAGGGCATTTACCTTGGGGGCAGGGGTCTGCCTCCACTAACAGGCTGGCACTTCTTCCCCCCATGCCCTGGTGCCCAGCAGGGCCTGTGTGTACGGGGCCTGTACGGGGCCTCCACCAGGATTTCTAGCCCTTGAACTCTGGCAGTAGGGCCAGGCTTGGAAAGCAGGTTTCTGGACTGCTGGTGTGTGCAGCAGGGAGACAGCAGGAAGAAAGAGCTTCCGGAGAGAAGACATAAAGTGATCATGGATGTAGAAATGACGACTTCAATTGCTCCTCCAAAGTATTCAAGGCCAAGTTCAAGGCTGTCTGGTCACCTCCCCTGTGGTCTCTCACCCCAGTGCCCTGCGACTTCCCCTGCTCCATCTGTCCCTCCTTCCTGCCAACTCCTGGCGGCCCTTCCAAAGCTCGGCTCCTGCAGCACCCGCTCCAGGAAGACTTCCTGAAGCATATCCAGCCCCCAGCACCCCGCCATGGCCTGCATGGTCCACATGGGAATCTGCTGCTGAGTGGCCGTCTCTCCTGAGCTCCTGGGAGACCTTTGCTATACTAATGGACAGATGATAGACGACCGTGGCCCTTCAGTGGCTTACTGTGTGACCTGAGGTAAATCATTTAACCTCTCTGAGCCTCAGCTTCCCCACTGTCACATGAGAGGAATGGGCTGAATGGTTTCAAACAGGGTCACTGTTTCGTGTTCTCATCTCTGGGCGCCATGTCCAGAATTTCCTCCTACCATGAAAAGGTGCCATGCTTGTCATGAAGCATGCCAGGAGCCCCTCACACCCCACACCTCCAGACCGTCCTCACACAGCCCAGGGCTGACCCCTGCCTAGTGCTGGGTCAATGCTTACGAAGTTAAACAGACTCTTGACGTGGTGACAGCCAAAGCTTCACATAGAACTACAAAGTCCTGGCCGGGCGTGGTGGCTCAAGCCTGTAATCCCAGCACTTTGGGAGGCCGAGACGGGTGGATCACGAGGTCAGGAGATGGAGACCATCCTGGCTAACACGGTGAAACCCCGTCTCTACTAAAAATACAAAAAACTAGCCGGGCGAGGTGGCGGGCGCCTGTAGTCCCAGCTACTCGGGAGGCTGAGGCAGGAGAATGGCGTGAACCCGGGAGGCGGAGCTTGCAGTGAGCTGAGATCCGGCCACTGCACTCCAGCCTGGGCGAGAGAGCGAGACTCTGTCTCAAAAAAAAAAAAAAAAAAAAAAAAGGAAAAAAAGAACTACAAAGTCCTAGAGCACAAATGGGAAGGACACGAGGTGCAAAAGGACCTTCCAGTGGCCCATCTGCTTGAACCGCCAGAGCGGGCAGCTGGATGAGCGGGTGGCGGCGAGCTGCTGCCACTGTGCTGGACTGGAGGGGGCACGGCTGCCCATTGGAGAGTGCCTCCCTGCTGAGACTCTGGGCAAGGGGCTTTTAGAAGCAGGGCCACAGGCAGCCTGGAGGTTCCTGAGGACCCGGTTAAGTGAGATGGGCCCGGATGCTCCCTCTGCCCTAGGCTTGGCCTGGCAACACAGAGACGACCAGGGGCTCACAGCCTGCAGGGGAGACTGAGGCCCACACACTCCAAGATCAGGAGAGGAGTGTCCCCCACCCCATCCCATCTCAGCTGGGAGTGGCGGGGGCTAGATACAGGAGGGTCCATAGGAGCCCTGGCTGTCCCAGTGTGGCATAGACCTTGCCTCACTCCTGAGGCACCCACCATGGGTTGCCCGACCTCCCCCGCTCCCCAGGCTTCTCTGATGGGCCTGCAAGTATTAATTCAATCCAGGGTCCCAGATGTGCACAGGATTCCTTCTCTCCGTTATGGCAGCCACCCTGAGAATGAATGCTGATTTACCAGACCCTGGAGGCAAACCACGCCTCCCCAGGCCTCAGCAGACTCAGGTCTACCATGCCTCTTCCACCCTAGCCACCTCCAGCAGACAAGAGGCGCCCTCAGGCTGCCGCCCCTTTGTATTTATTGCTGGGCCTGCTCAGTGTGCAGAGGAGGACCTTAGGGCCAGGCAGCACCCCTGCACTGCACCCCAGCATGAAAAGGCCCATGGAGCTGCGCTGAGCATAGGCTGAGGGGCTCTCCAGGCAGCCTGAACCAGGGAAGAGAGGACTTGCTGGGACCCCCAAAGCTGACTTGTGACCCCCGCTCCTGGGGATAGACCTCTGGCCTCTCTCCAAAGACTGTACGGCTTCTCCAGCTCTGAGGGGGCAGGAACGCCCTGGGCCTGCCTGGAATGAGTCCCGTGGGACCATTCAAACTGCACCTGTCCACCAGGTCCCCGCCTAAGCTGGGATTCTACCTGCAGAGCTCACTAACACTCTCAACTGCTTCCATCTCCAGAAATCCATTTGTTCCCTGGAGCAGCAGCAGGTGACATCTGCAGGTGGGTCTTCACTCCACTGAACACAGGGAAACCAAGTGTGACTCCAACACTAGAGCCCAGAGCCCCCACCCACGGCCAGGCAGTGCGGTGGAGTCTCTGACCCACCCCAAAGGCTGCAGACAGCCAAGCACAAGGGGAGGAGACTTTTTGGTGGGCTGCACCAGGGCAAGCCAGCAGGGCTATGGGGACATCCTAGAGAATGGCTGGCTGGCCAATCAATACGCCATTTAAAATGAGCACAGCCCTGCCTGGGAGAAAGGTTATGGGAGGTCAACACAGCCAGCCCACCCAGCCACACATCTGAAACCTCTAGCCCAACTCTGTCAGGTGTTAGTCTGTAAATCACAGTGGATGTCTCGGCTGTGCAATGATCAGCAGCCAGAACTAGACAGAGTGCATCTTTGCAGGCTCCAGAGGCTGGGGATGCCCAGGGGCCAGGCCCACAGCACCTGGGATTGACTCCCGCCATGGCACTTAGGTAAGCCTGGCCCTTCCAAACACCAGATCGCCCCTGCATATCCCTGTGGCTGGTCCCAGGGCCATGCCCTGGACTTGCTCATTTCTGATTCTTCCCACTTCCCACTTGCTTCCAAAACCAGCTTGTGGCCACTAGCAACAGGGTGGGGCTCCCCCGTTTCACTTCTAAAGTCAGCTTTGTGAGGTTCTCTGCTCTATCTGCCTAGGTATCTGGACTCCCATGCCACAACCCTAGAACAAAGACCTGGACACAACCTATTCTGCCTCCACAAACTCAATCAACACTAGACTACATGTCATCCACCTACCATCCGGCATCCAGCATCCACCATCCATCCATCCAGCATGCATGCATGCATCCATCCATCCATCCATCCATCCATCCATCCATCCTCCAGCAGACAAGAGGTGCCCTCAGGCTGCTGCTCCTTTGTATTTTTGGCTGGGTCTCCCATCCACCATCCATTTTTCATCCACCCATCTATCCACTATTCATCCATCCACTCACCCTTTACCCATCCATCCATCCATCCATCCACCCACCCACCCACCCACCATCCATCCACCATCCATCTATCCACCATCTACCCACCATCCATCCAGCATCCACCCATCCACCATTCACACATCCATCTACTGTCCATTTACCATCCATCCATCCATCCAAAATCCACCATTCATCCATTCGCCCATTCATCTCTCTACCATCCATCCATCTACTATTCATCTATTCATACATCCATCCACCACCACTTGTTAATCTACCATCCATCCATCTATATATCCATCTATAT
>NC_045440.1:143246733-143280973 GCF_002776525.5 Piliocolobus tephrosceles
TCTACCCATCCATCCACCCATCTATCATCCATCTACCATCCACCATCCACCCATCCACCCATCCACCCATCTACCCAACATCTACCCATCCATCCATCCACCCATCTACCATCCATCCATCCATCTATCCACCATCTACCCACCATCCATCCAACACCCACCCATCCACCAATTCACCAGTCACACATCTATCTACTGTCCATCTGTCATCCATCCATCCATCCAAAATCCACCATTCATCCATTCACCCATCCATCTCTCTACCACCCATCCATTCATCTACCATTCATCCATTCATCCATACATCCACCACCACCTGCTCATCTACCATCCATCCATCTATATATCCATCCATCCATCTATATACTATCCATCCACTGCCATCTATCCACCATCCATCCACCATCTACCCATCTACCGTTCATCCATCCATCCATCCAACATCTACCCATCCATCCACCCATCTACCATCCATCCATCCATCTATCCATCCACCATCCACCCATCCACCCATCTACCATCCATCCATCCATCCCTCACCTATCCATCTATCCCTCCTTTCCTTCCTCCCTCCCTTTATTCACTTTTCATCAGATTTCCCAATGGCCATTCATGCATTTTACTGTTTTACTGATTTGTTCTATTCTTCCCTCACGGGAAATACTCCCAGTGCCTGCCGAATGCTCATCTATCCTTTGAGGTCTGGATGCAGTAAGTCATTGCTGCAAGCCTTCTGTACTTCTTCTAGATTTCTCTATGCTCCCCTGAGGCCTTGGTCATACTCTCCTTGTTTGCCTGAGTCAGATGAGTCCCATTAAGCGTTATGTCTGCCATTATTAGCTGTGGCCCTCTGGCCAGCCACCCATTCTACAAGTCCTGGAATTCTCATTTGGAACATGGACTAAGGGTGATTGCGAGGATGAAAGGACTTGTATGAGTAGTGCTGCCACCTCAACACATGACGCTGCTGGGCAATGCCACCCCCTCTCCTCGCCTGTGTCGCGGCCATGGGACAGTGAGGTGTCTGCGTGTCTGTCTCCTCAGCTGGAGCACCCCCATTATGGTGGTTTGTGCATCCCAACCCTGCTTCTTGGCACACAGCTGGTATTCCATAAATATTTGCTGAATCAAACTGACTTCGTCTCGGCACGTCTCAACCTTGAACGGAGAAGTGCAAAAAGAGAGACCATCCAGTGTGTTCTTAGCTCGGGCTGGCTCTGCGGGGAAAGTTGGAGTCATGTGGCATGAACCTGAAACAGCCAAGGCCCCCCCAGCCTGCTGCTGCTCCATGCCCTGCTCCTGACCTCCAGAGGAGCCTGGCCCTCTCCAGACCCCACTTTCCTTCCCTGGGAAATGAGGCCATCTAATGAGTGATCCCAAAGTCCTTTCCCCTTTGACTGCCTGGTCTTAGCTGCACAATTAACAGCAGACGTCACCAAGAACTGGTCTGTCTGTATCACCTGGGGCTTCCACATCTGCTCCCAGCAGTGCAGATGGTCTGAGGAGGTGCCCCTCAGGAATCAAAGCAGGAGCCACAGTCCACAGGCACCCTAGGTGCTGCCTGCAGACAGTCCCTTCCAAGATGCCTCGAATTGGCAGTGCTGCCTCGACCGAGATCACAGCCCCTTCCTGGGGTGACCCACATGCGGTGACTGATCCACACAGGGTATCAAGGCCGGGCCCCTCACCTCACCAGTCACACCAAGGAGCCATCCCAACTCCCGTGGGTCAGCTGAACTCCTCGCTGGGCCTGCCTGGCTTCTTTCTCTGTCCGTCTGCTTCCTCCTCTCCTTCCACCGTGCTGACCTGAGGGTGCTGCATGCCAGCCTCTGTTTTCCAGAGACCCTGCCCTGTGACACAAGCTGAACAGCACATCTTCCTCCCCTGGCTGAAGACAGGCCTCCTGCTGGTGCAAAACCACATTTGATTTCCTGTCAGAGACTTAGCCTTGGCCTGACCACTTACTGACTTTCTGAGCTTCCACTTCCTCATCTGTCAAATGGGCAAAACGTACTAAGAACTCAGTGGGTGGCTACCAGGGAAACCCCTGGAGCTGTGCAGCATACAGAATTGTCACTGCCAGGGGTCCTGTGAAGGACCGGCCAAGGCCATTGGTCTTGGCTGCCTGGGGCCAACAGGACAGGGGTGATGAGATGGCCCTCGGCCAGCCTTGAGGTCATCTGAGAGGTTGTTGTAATTGGGGGAGCCATGAGCTGCGAGCCTGCATCTGCCCCAGCTCCTACTGCTGACTCAGTGCTGGTGTGGCACCTGGAGCCCTCCAAGTCCTCGGGTAACTCGTGCTGGGTGAATCAGTGAACCTAGGAGCACACAGGACAGACCTGTGGAGGAGCCAGCCAGGGTTTCGGGATGAGGACAGCATGTCGTAGGAGGAGTCAGCCAGGGTTTGGGGATGAGGACAGCATGTCGCAGGAGGAGCCAGTCAGGGTTTGGGGATGAGGACAGCATGTTGCAGGAAGAGCCAGCCAGGGTTTGGGGATGAGGGCAGCATGTCACAGGAGGAGCCAGGGTTTGGGGATGAGGACAGCATGTCGCAGGAGGAGCCAGGGCACATGGGTATTAGGACGGCCTGTCGCAGGGGCCCTGGAAGTGGGGTGTGCAGTGGGCCCAGTGGCCGCTCTGGCAGTACCTGTCAGTACCATCTAGAGGGAGTCCCCGCAGCCCAGGCATCATCCATTTTTGACGCCACCGGCCAGGCCTGTCTCTTTCTTGAGGCCTGGTCCCTCGGGGCCCGGGGGGCTGAGTGCAGAGAGGACCTTCTACAGCACCTGCACTGCCCACAGTTCTCACACTTAGTAGGTGAGCAGTCAGCACTGCTGGCGGGCTTGCCTCCCTATCTGAGGGGGAATCCCTGAACTCACGGCAAGGATGCTTTCTGCTGGGCTTCCTAGAGGGAGTCATGTGCCAGGAGGCTGCATGCCCTGATGCCAGGAGGATTTTTCCAATGATTAAAAATGCGGCCCTGCTGAGCAGCCTCATTTTTTATTTTAAACAACCATGGCCCCAGGGATTGGGCCTGGGCCTTGTGGAGGCCTTCTTTAGAGAAGAAAGCAATTAGAAGACGAATTAAAAACAAATTAATCTTTGTCTTCTTCCACCTGGAAGGGAATCCCGTGACAGTGAGGAGGCCAAGCGCTCGGGCCTGGGAAGCCAGTGTCACCCCTCAGGGCTGGCATGACTGGAGGTGTTCATAGCTGGACTTGCTGGCTGGGGCCGGAGCAAATGCCAGGCTTATGTGTGGTGGGGACAGGTGTGCCTGTGAAGGAGATCGCCCTGCGCGGAATGGGACTCACACGGAGCTTGCCTATGTTGTGTGCTTCACATTTCCTACTTGGTGGTGGAGGCTTCATCCTGTCCATCTTGCAAAGGAAAGAAACGAAAGCTGAGCTTGGCTCACATATTGACTCTGTCAACGTCCTAGCTCTCATACTAGTTAGACCAGGAATACCCCAGGCTAGAAGGTGAGGCCGATGCAGGAATGAGGCCTGGTGACCTTCTTCCTGCTGTAGGGAGGCCGGGGGCACAGGGATGGGGATGCAGACACAGGGAGGCAAACGGGGTACAAGGGAAGCACCTCTTGTGTTCGGCCAACAAAATGTTTATGGAGCCAGGCTCCCTGAAGGAGGGGCAGTCCCACAGCAGAAGGACCTGTGCCAGAAGGGAAGGCAGGGGCAAGAAAATCTTGTGTCGGAAGGCGAAGATGGTTGGGGCGGGCTGAGGAAGCTTTCCTAGCTTCAGTGTGGGGAGGCAGGGGCAGGGAAAAGGCCGGAGAGGTAGCGAAACCGGGTTATGCCACAAATCAGCCAAGTGAGTTATGGGAATTGCTCCAAGTCCCAGGTGGTGAGACTGAGTCGGGTTTCTGACGCCAAAGCCTGTGCTGCCTCCCCATCCTCTAGCGGACCCTAGCCAAGCATCTGTGGAGCCAGATGGAGACTGTGGAAGGGCAGGGGCAGCCCTGGCCTCCCTGGCATTGAACCCAAGACACTGCATGGGTGAGAGGTGCCTCTGTTCTCTTTCTGGTCCACCTCAGCATGAGCAGTGGTAGAGATGTTGATGGCAACTGGTGAGTGGGCCAGGTGCTGTTTCAGCTCCACCCACAGCCCTCTGAATTAGAAGCTATGACTGTCCCCATTTCACAGATGAGGAAACTGAGGGTCAGAGAAGTTAGCAACTTGCCCAGGCTGCATAGGGAGTGGCAAAGCTGGAGTCTGAACCTAGTGGGGGCGCTTCCAAGCTCAGTCCTCTGGGGAAGGGAAGGCAAAGCCGGAGGGGGTGGGGAGGAGTGCCTGCTGCTCACTGAGTATTTATCATCTTCCTGGCACTGCACTGGGCTCTTTACATACATGGTCCCCTGGAATCCTTGCCTCCGCCCTCTGAGATGAGTACTATTGCCATGAGGAAGGTGAGAGGCAGAGGAGGAGGAGCCTTGGCCAGGCTGAAAGGCCAAGGCTGGTGTCCTGGGCCATGCCACGCGGGCAGTGCTGAAATGCCAGGACTGCTGGGAATTCAAAGGCGTGGAAGATATGGAGAGGACGGACTCTGCTTTCCTGATCTAGGGCTACAGCAGTTTCCTCTGCAGAGGAGCGAGCCTGGCGATTTTTCAGACGAGGAAAAATCATCTGAGACAGATGAGCGCTGTTCTAAACAAAGCCAAGGAGCTTTCTGAAAGGCAGCCTCCTCTGGGAAACACCAACCGCAGACGCGGGGGCTGGGCTCCCCAGGGGGACACAAATTCTGGATCCAGCTGCCACCCAATGCTCCCAGGAGGGCTGGCACCCGCTCTTGCACTCCCCTAGTCCTGCCAGGTGTGGAGGCAAGGTGGCCCTGAAGGCCAGATGTGTGGAGGGCCCAGGGCAGCGCAGCCTGCCGGCAGCCAGCACCATCACTGTCTCCAAGACAGACTCCCAGACCAGCACCCACCCACCTGTCTGTGAAGCCGTCCCTAAGGGGTGGATGGATACAACTCCTAGCCCTGCCTCTCCAAGCCCAGGACCTTGAACCAGCACACGCCTGTCATGTCTGATCCCCTGTGCTCATCTCAGCATGAAGCATGCACATGCGTGTGTGCATTTGTGCGCAGTGTGCTGTGTGTTGTGTGTGAGTGTATGTGGGTGTGGAGTGTAGTACATATGACCTACTCCCATAGCTTAGAGGCTGCAGCAAGGCCAGGTCTGTGTGGCTGTGTGAGTAGGGGAAGGAGGGTGGACGTGGACCCTTCGCTCTCCGTCCTTGGAATACCAGATTCAGAGAGCAAAGAGCAGGGAAGGAAAGCAATGGGGGCAGGAGACAGACAGCTCAGAGAAGGCCAACCCTGGGGAGTGGGCAGTGGGGCCGAGATGTGCTCTGCTTGGCCCCTCCCTCTCAGGGTGGCCTGTCTCAGGCGAACAGAAAGTGACCACATGCTTAGAAAATCATCCAAAGGGCATCCAGCAACTTGGCAAAGTAGTGAAGATTCTCCCCTTGACCAAACTCTCAGACTCCCTGAGCTCTTTCTCAATGAGGCCTCGACTTGTACATTTCCTCATTAATTTCTGCACTGTCCTTTTGTGAGAATCCTGCAAAGTCAGTTTACCCAGCCTTCACGTCTGATCACCCTCCGTATCTGATGGAGTTCCTTGCCTTCCACCAGCCCTCAGATGACATCTGATCACCCTAGCCTGTCTCAGAAGTGGATGGCAAGGAGGAGCAAGTCACATCTTACATGGATGGCAACAGGCAAAAAGGGAGCACTTGTGCAGAGAAACTCCCATTTTTGAAACCATTAGATCTTGTGAGATGCACTCGCTGTGACGAGAACAGCATGGGAAAGACCTTACCCCATGAGTCAACCATCTCCCACCAGGCCCCTCCCACAACACATGGGAATTATCGGAGCTACAAAATGAGATTTGGGTGGGGACACAGAGCCAAACCATGTCAGATGGGGTGGGTAGCTGGGGTCTTTCTGCCTTGTGAATCTCCTATAGTCTCTGCACTCCCTGGCTTGGTTGCTTAACCTCTTAAAATCCACCAAGGTGCAGTACAGGCCTCTCTGGGCCAACAGCACTGCTGCCAGGGGAAAAACAGGGTTTTTGAAGACAACTTGGAAATGAATGCCTCCCTGTTGTCTACTTACTTAACAGGAAGGCAATGTCAGGTCCCTGAACCATGTACTGGCCAGGGGATGAGATGCCTGTGCTGGGGGACCTGTTAGTAAAGGTTGGGGGAGAAACAGAGACCAACTGGGCCCAGATACACCATTCATTGGCTGCAGGGCAAGAGCACAGCTGTGGACCCACTTGCCACATTAGATCAACATCTGAATCTTCAGAAGTTACCAATCAAGCTCACAGCTGGATATGACGCTTGTTTAATCCTCCTGGCAAATTTACCTTTGTAGTGACCAAGAAGGCCAAGTGAAAATGTAGAATTCCCGGGCCCCCCAGAGTTCTGGGCTGGAAAGTGATGATGCGGTGGGCACCAGTTCCCTGCTTCCAGCCCTGGTGTTGGCTTGCCCACCTCCTCCTTCCAACTCCACACCCTGGCCCGGTACTATGACCCCACACTCTGACCACAGGCCTGGGACCCAACCCCTCAGCACAGCTCTGTCAGGCGTCATGCTCATGGCTTGCTGTCAACACAGCAACCTCGATGACCTTACCCCATCCACCACTTCCTGGCTCTAGGTGCTGGGTCACCCCTATCAGGGACAGCCCACTGGACAGTGGCCCCAAGCCCTGAACCCAGGCCCGCCCCGTTCTGCTGTCCTCTCATGGGACAGGGCCACTCTCCCAGGTCTGACACCACACCCTGCGTATTTCTCAACCCCAAGGCCTCCCGCACCACGTCTGGCTGCCTGCATTGTGCATCTGCTTCTGCTTGTCTCCCCTGACTCCCCCTTGTTTATGCTCTGGTGCTTAAGTTCAGAGGAAGATTTTTGACAGAGAGAAACAGATTGTTTCTTCTGCACTTGCACAGGTAAAGCTGTGCCTGGATCTATAGGTGTCCCTCTATAACCCGGCCCTGCCGGGCTCCCAGGCCCAGGGATGCTCTGCTCCTTCCCGGGTCCCAAGGCCACCCTCTGAGCCACCCAGCCCTGCAGCCCGAGTGAGGTTGCATGTGATGCCACATGCTCATTGGAGAGGTGCGAGAAGGCCAGCTTTCAGCAGCCTGCATTCGGGCTGAGGAAGACCCCTGGAGTACCTCTAACGCAAGCAAAGCAGCCTGCTGCAGAAGTGCCCTGAAGTGCTGCTTCTGAGAACCCAAGGAATGATGTGTAATTAGCATATTAAGAAGTAGTATGCAAATCACAGTGTTTTAAAACAGTTTGTTCTCTTAAATACAGTCACACACACGGCTTAACACTGGGGATAGGCTCTGAGAAATGCATCATTAGGCGACTTGTCCTAGTGTGAACATCACAGAGGGCACTCACATGAGCCCGGAGGTCCAGCCTCTACACACCGAGGCCGTGTGGTGGAGCCCACTGCTTCTAGACTGTAAACCTGTACGGCGTTTGACTGTACCGAAAGCTGTAGACAATGGTAAGTCTACACCTTTCAATGGCAACACAATGGTAACTATTTGTGTATTACCCAAACATCTAGACACAGAAAAGATAGGGTAAAAATAAGGAATTATCATCTCACAGGACCACCGTCACACATGCAGTCCACCATTGACTGAAATGGCATGTGGCACATGACTGTAATTTAATGCTCTCCACTGCCCTCTTCTCCCCTCTTCTTCCTGCATGTGCCCAGGAAACAGATGGCCAAGGTGCGGAGGGCACCTGGGAAGGGAGAGCCCCAGGCAGCTGTCTCAGGTCTCAGCTGCAGGACCTTCAGCCTCTCATTCCACCTCTGAGTTGCCCACTGTTCACCCAGAAAGGAACATCAGGACCAAGTTCCCAGTCTCAGCTGCCTGGTGATGGGAGGTGGAGCAGCGCAGTCCAGGGCAGCCACTGCACACGCCCCGCGCCGGGTGTGAGCATGAGGCTGCAGCTGAAGCCAGGGCAGGGCCAGTGCTCACCCTGGCTTCCTGGAAGTGGGGTATGAGTCTCTGCTATGGACCGGCTGAAGCTTTCTTCATTCTGTGATTGAACACGAATAATTCCTTCGGAGGGCCTTAATTTAGCACTAACCAGGTGCTAGATACAGCAATAGGCATTTTCCAAGCAACTCATTTTTGTCTTCCTAATAACCCTGGAAGCCAGGCTTTATAGAGGAAAAAGAGCAAGGCTCTGAGAGGGTAAGCCATTTGGTTAAAACCACAGAGGAGCACGGGGGATAAAACATGGCTCTGGCTGAATATGAAGCTCGCGATCTTTCACAATAACTACAGGAAGGCCTCGCCTTTGCCATGAATGAGAAAGACCCATGGATTTATCTAGAAAACTAATTCCTTATTGAGTCACGGAGAACTCTGAAAATCTGACAGAAGCTACAGCACCTCTCCCATGGGGACATGTTAGGCCCCTCCCTCCCTCCCTCCTTCACTCAGAGCAAATATTCACTGAGCAGTCGCCATGTGCCAGGCTCTAGAAACAAAACAACACCCATGGCTTCCAGTCCCTTCCTTCTGGTAGAAGAAGAAAGCAGCAAACAAACAAGCACACAGGCACATGCACACACATACACGTGCACACAGGCACATGCACCCACACGCACACACGTGCACACACACGTCCATCATTCAGGTGCTGGTAAGTGGGGACAGGATAAAGGGGGTTGGAGGCTGCCACGTGGGTCAGGGGAGATGAGCAGTGGCTCAGACCAAGGGGAAGCTGTACAAGCTAAGAAGTGGTCAGGCCAGGCCATGTTCTAGCAGGCCAGTGATGGAGCAGGCGTAGTGTGGAAGGGGTCCGGTGTTGGGCCTGAGCAGCCAGAAGAGCTGCCTGTTGACAACTGGGGACATCGAGGAGGACTAGGACTCGGGAGATTAGCAGTATCGAGCATTTGATCTTGGCCTTGTGAAGGTGGAAGTGCCCATTAGATACACGGTAGGTCTGCTGATGGGGGGTTGTGACCCCAGGGAGAACAGTGTCCCAGAAGCCAAGTGAAGAAGGGCCTTGGGAAAGGGAGCTATCAGTGATGGCAAGTGCGGTGAGGGCACAGGTGTGGGGACTGTGTTGGCGTGGAGGCCACAGTGACACATCCACTGTCTGGATGGACTGGTGGGAGCTGCAGCCTGGTGTGGGTGTGCTCGAGAGAGCTGGAGGGAAGGAGAGGAGGAATGAGCAGAGGCGGCACCTTGGAGTCTGTGTGGCTGTGGCAGGGGCAGTGAAATGCGGTTGTTGGAGGAGGAGGTGGGTCACAGGAGACAGTGGCATGTTATGATAGGAGATGCCGCAACATCTTTGCTGAAGAACCTAAAGTCCAGAAAGACAGAGCAGGGAGCAGGGCAGGGCTGCAAAACTGTGTCCTAGAGGGACAACATGGGTCACCCATGAAGCCATGGATAGGCCATCGTCCATCGTCCAGGACACGCTTAAAATGCAGGCACAACATTTCATTCCCCTCTAGTGCTGGCAGAACGGCTTTCCCAGCACTGAGTGAGACCCAGGTTCAGCTGAGGTTGCTCTGTCCCCTGTGGTCTGTCCTGCTATGGCCTTAGTTCACTTTCCAGAGCATGCTTGTGTCCATAAGGACACACCACGCTCCACACTTAATGACCGTGGACCCCAAGTTGGAGGCATCCATGTCCTGGTGTGTACGTAGCGCATGCGCAGGAAGACAGCTGGATCTGGATCAGCCAGGCAACCGGTTAGAGGAGGTGATCCCTACCCCTGAGCAGCCCATTCCCCACCACGGTCCGGTGCATCGAGTCTGCAAATGTGTTGGGGAAAGAAGCAGCATGCATGGAGTGAGGAAGACACTGAAACGTGGCAGCAAGTACTCAGTTCTCGTCCCAGAACCACATTCCTGTCTCCTTGCAAGACTGATCTATACACTCTGCCTTCTCTTCTCTCCCCTCATCGTCACCATCACCCCAGTGCACAGTAGGTCTTCAGGCCATGTAAGACAATTCGTTCTAAAGGACATACTCTGTGACCTTCCTGCCAGTCTCCCTGAGCCAGCGCTTTGGTTCCTGCATGAGGATTCACTGAACACCTGCTCAGGCTGGAACAGGATGCACCCAAGGGTGAGGCTGCTGCCTGATGCCCCCCGACACACTCTCTCCAGCTGGTTTGTTCTCCATCCCATTGCTCAGAGGGGGACCTCACCACAGGACCTGGGTAAGTGCCCAAGTTCTGGTAGGAGAAGGGAGGAAAAGCCAGGGTGAGGTCAAGAAGACCCACTGAATGGGATTCCTAAAGCTCCCCCAGCTACAGGGTCACAGACGCCCTTGAGGGGTAGCGCTATTGGGTGGACGTGTGTGGGTTTGCGTTTTCCTAGACAAATAGCCCACAGCTTTCATCCAATCATCAAAATGCTCTGAGGCTCCAAAAGGTTAGTAGCCAATATCTTAAAGGACAGGGTGGGCTGGGCGCGGTGGCTCACACCTGTAATCCCAGCACTTTGGGAGGCTGAGGCAGGCGGATCACGAGGTCAGAAGATCGAGACCACGGTGAAACCCTGTCTCTACTAAAAATACAAAAAATTAGTCGGGTGTGGTGGTGGGCGCCTGTAGTCCCAGCTACTCGGGAGGCTGAGGCAGGAGAATGGTGTGAACCCGGGAGGCGGAGCTTGCAGTGAGCTGAGATCCGGCCACTGCACTCCAGCCTGGGCAACAGAGCGAGACTCTGTCTCAAAAAAAAAAAAAAAAAGGAAAAAGGACAGGGTGGCCTCGGGTGGGAGGAGAGGTGAGGGCGAGAGGATTAGATTTAAGGGAAGAACAGTTTAGAAAAAGGCAAGGAAGGGAGGGCTTTTCTTGGTTTCAGGTCAGAACCCCCATCAAGGGGCTGGGCAGGTGAAACGGTGGCAGGTTCTGGAAGCCCTTGATGAAGGACAGGAGCCGGGATTCCCAGAAGGCTGCCAGAGGACCCTGTGTGGGGTAGAGAGGTGAGGGTTTGGGGGCAGAAGCAGGAACCGTAGGAGTGGGCACACAGACGTGTGCTCTTGAAATGCCAAGCCTGTGCCAGTCTGGCTCTGAGGTATAACCCAGGAGAGCTCTTTCCCACAACTGAATTTGGATCACCCAGTCTGGCACGGAGCACACTTCATCCCCAGCCGGGGTCTGTGCCAGGGCGGGGAGCTGGCGGCACACGTAGGTAGGCTTCTCCTGCATCTGACCTCACCCTGCTGGGGCTGCCTTGAAGGGTGCAGGTGTGGCCTTGAAGCTGTATCCCTCAAGGGGCTACCAGCACAAACATCATCACCATATAATTTCCACAGATGTAACAGCTAAAGTACAAAGTAATCCAACAGTGAAATGTTTTGCTTTTCTTTATTCCAAGGCCTCAGGGAACCTGTCAAATCCCCTTGGCCCCAAACACCAGCGAGCAGAGATGGAAAGAGGAGTTCTGACAGCCTCAGGCTCTCTCACCAGCTCTGCCAGCCCTGACGGGATGTGTGTCCTTGGGCGTGTTTGCCACCTGCTCAGACTCAACCCATCTGTAAAAGGAGGGGGAAGTCTGAGGAGTGCCCCTGCTCCCGTACTGGGGTCTGGCCACCCACAGTTGGCTCTACACCCCTGTGGCCCCTCATGCTGCAGTAATACCCTCAAGCTGGGCCTGGCCTGGCCTCCCTGTGCCCATCACGATCCTCCTGCCCCAATAGATGGCACAGTGGCTGTGCTCTGGGAGCCTCTCTCCCCAGGTTGCCTCTAGTGTCACAGTTGATTCTCCAAATGCAAGTTGCGGCTCCATCTAAGTCCTTCAATAAATATGTACTGACTTCTGCACCAGGGGCTCTGGCATCAGACCTGTGTTCAGATCAGGACCTGGGAGGGCACATGTGGCCCCAGGTGCACCTCCTCATTGGTAACGACCTAACCGGCATCACGTGGGGACTCAGCAGCCCTTCCATGCAAGATGCTCAACACACAGTTTCTATCATTCAGGTCCCTGCTCCCGAGGTCACTCACTGGAGGGAGATGACAGCTTGGCCTCAGGCTCAGCCCTCTGCCCACAAGAGCCCCCTGCCTGGCCCCTCCTAAGAACACCTTCAAGGCCAAAGCTAACGGAATGTCATATCCTTTGGGAAGCATCCCTGTTCCCCTGGGGGAATCGCTGTCTTGTGTGTCTTGCACACCTGTGGCTACAGCACTTATCATATGCTCTCGAGTCCTCACCTGTGCGTCTGTGCCCACGACATGACTGTGAGCCCCTGGAGTGCAGCCCTGGCACAGGGCCCGGCTGGCAGTTGCTGGACCATGCCCCCTGGACTGTGCCCCCTGCATGCCTGCTGAGGATGCCAACGAGGACCCTGACGATGACAAGGCCACAGGTCAGCTACCTCGTGGCTCCAGGTGCTTTACACATCATCTGATGTGGAGACCTGGCTAGGCAGGAATTACTACTTCTTATGTAACAAATAAGGCAGCCACTGAGAGGCGTAGGGACTTGCCCACATCACACAGCTAGACAGGGTACAGCACAGAAGTGAGCCAAGTCTGTACGCCTCCAAAGCCCTGCTTTTCCCACTCTGCCTGTGCTTTCTGAGGTGAGCTAAGTTCATCAACACAGGTAGAAAATGCAAACTGCTACCAGAGAAGGAGGATCCATTTCTTCTGACACCAACAGGATGGCTGTCCCACGCAGCATCCCGTCCTCACGAGGGCTCCGTCCCAGACAGAGTGGGAGGGAGTGAAAGGCCTCCAATGCCGGGTGAGATAGATCCAGGAGGAACATGCTGGCAGGTGCATGTGGGGGTGGAAGGCGGAGGGAGAGAAGATTCCAGATGGAGGGAACAGATGAACCAAGGTGCAGAGGTAGAGGCTTGGGCTTAAGCTGCACTAAGTGGCCTCTCTGGCCAGGCCCAGATTCTGCACAGAGATGTGGAAATAACAAGCAGGACAGGCACTTCATCAAAGAAGAAACACGAGCCGCGGATGAGCACGCGGCAAGGCGCCAGTCCTCTCCAGTAATCAAAGAATGCAGGCTGACAGACTGCAGCACCATTCTTTCTGACCTAGTAGACTGGCACAGATTTTTAAGGAAAATACAAGCTATTGTTGGCAAGAGTCAAGGGAAATGGATATTTTTCATACATGGCTGATTAGAGTCTAAAAGCTGTAACATTTATGGAGGGCAAACTCATAAGTAGCAAACAGCCTTGAAAATATACACAGACCCTTTGACTCAGGGTCTATTCACATTGTTTTTTTTTTTTTTTAGGTGGAGTCTCGCTCTGTCGCCCGGGCTGGAGTGCAGTGGCCGGATCTCAGCTCACTGCAAGCTCCGCCTCCCGGGTTCACGCCATTCTCCTGCCTCAGCCTCCCGAGTAGCTGGGACTACAGGCACCCACCACCTCGCCCGGCTAGTATTTTTGGATTTTTTAGTAGAGACAGGGTTTCACTGTGTTAGCCAGGATGGTCTCGATCTGCTGACCTCGTGATCCGCCCGTCTCGGCCTCCCAAAGTGCTGGGATTACAGGCTTGAGCCACTGCGCCTGGCCTATTCACATTGTTAATATGGCCAGATTTATAATATAGTTAGTATTGTAACACTGAGAAACTAAAAACTTCCTATAGTCCAAAAATATAGGGGGATGGGCTAAATACTTTTGGGAACGTTTGCATAAAGGAATACTATGCAGCCACTAAAAATCGTAATTGACACATAGATTTGGTATGGAAAGACAGTGGCTATACATATCAAGTAAAAGCACAGTTTTACATATGAAGTAAAAGCATAGAAGCAATACATAAAGGATGCAGTCATTTACTCAGCATCAAGGATCTGGTGCCTCCCGGGTCCTGGACCCTGGAGCCACAGCAGTGAATATGACAGCTGTGACCCTAGCTCTTGCAGTTCTCTGGGCAGGCAGGGAACTGGGGGCACAGGGCAGGCAGGTTGTGCCACCCACCAGCGGTGGGCCAGGCCCTGCAGGCCACACTGACTGCGCTGGCCTGGAAGACCCTAGCCATATTTTCAGTGATGTCTAATTTTGAATAAAATATGTACATGGAAAATCATCTGGATAGCTGTACATCTATCTGTTAATGGTCACCACCTCTGGATGGTGGGATTTCTGGTAATAGTCCATTTCTTCTTTGTGTTCACCTCTAATTGTTAGTTTTCTACAACAAGCATGACTTCCATTTTCATTTTAATTCGTCAACAGGGGTTATCTAAACACAGAGCTCATAGCTCACTTTTATTCTGATCTTTGCACAGCTATATTAAATGTCTACTAACATGTGACACGCAGTGTTAGGGGCTGAATCGTGACTCCAAAAATTCCCATATTGAAGCCCTAAAGCCCAGTACAATACTTCAGGGTGGGACTGTATTTAGAGACAGGGCCTTCAAAGACGTACAACGTAAAATGAGGCCCAAGATGGGCCCAGTTCTCTCTGACTGGTGGCATTATAAGAGGAGATTAAGACAGACATACACATAGCAAAGACACAGGAAGAAGGTGGCAGCTTACAGGCAAGGAGCGAGGCCTCAGAAGAAACCAACGCTGCTGACATCTTCACCTTGAATTTCTATGAATTTCGAGACTCCACAACCGTTAGAAATAACTTTTTCTTTTCCACCCAGTCTGTATGCTTTGTTAGAAAACTAATAGAGTAGCCCTGTTATCCTCGAGGGTATGTTCCAAGACCCCTAGTAAACGGTGGAAACCTCAGATAGTACTGATCCTACATACACTATGTTTTTTTCCTCGACATACATACCTATGATAAAGTTTAACTTATATATTAGGCATAGTGAGAGACTTACAATATTACCTAGTAACACAAAAGAACAATTAAGTAAAATGAAAGTGACCGAATGCCAGCACTACAACACAGCAGCTGATCTGATGGCAGACACCTCCTAGGTGGCTCAGGGTGGGGAGTGTGTACAGTGTGGATTCGCCGGACAAAGGGAGACGCAGGGCATGACGGGCGAGATGTCACCATGGTACTCTGAATGCCGCACAATTTAAAACCTATGAATTGTTTCTTTCTGGAATTTTCCATGTAACATTTTCAATCTGTGATTGAACAAGGGTAACTGAAACCAAGGAAAGCAAAACTGAGGATAAGGGAGAACTGCTGCACTTCCAGATACTTTTAGAAAGAAGCAAATGAAAACATAGAATACAAACAAAAATAAAAGAAAAAAAATAAGATTAAATAATAACGATCCAAAGGCTTAAAATAAACAGTAACACAGATTTTACAGGTTAGAGAAAATGAGTGGAAGAACTAATATTCACTAAATTTTAGGTACAGCATGAATTACTTTTACATTGATTTGTACAAATTGTTTAAAACATGCTTTTAAAAAAGAAGAAATACACAAAGGAAGCGGTCATTTACTCAACATCTATGATCTGGTGCTAGACCCTGGAGCCACAGCAGTGAATATGACGGTTGCGACCCCAGCTCCTGCAGCTCCCTGGGCAGGCAGGGAAGTGGGGGCACAGGGCAGGCAGGTTTTGCCACCCGCCAGTGGTGGGCCAGGCCCTGCAGGCCACTCTAGGCCTGGAAGACTCTAGCCACCCTGGGCAGGCTCCAACAAAAGCCCTATCCTGAGTGCTGGTCTCCCATCTGCACCGTAGGACCCTTCATTTCCTAAGGTACCCACAGCACTGCCAGCCCTTTACTCCTGGCAGCCTGGTTCAGAGGGCAGCGGCGACAATGGAGTCCAGACGCCCTGGACAGAGGCTCTGCTGCCACCTCCCGATCTTGTGTGCTGGGCTGGGACCTCTACCTGAAGAAGGCCTGGCTTCCGGAAGCCGGTCCTTACTGTGGCTCCCCGCATTTTGAGACTCACGTTTCTTTCCATGTTTTGCGCCTTTGCAGAGCAGGGAAGGCTCCAGCTGAACCCACTGACGTGCAGGTCTGTGCCTATGGCCCTACAGGCCTATGCAAGGCGGAGGGAGAGGCCCAGACTGAGTGCCCTACCAGTGCCTGGTGCTCCACAGAGGTCATTTCACATCACCTCATGGGAACCCCGAGAGGGGAGAGTATTATCCCATTTTACAGATGAGGAGATGGGGGCTGGGGCCTCGTCAGGGATTCATCTGACAGTCCCCAAACCCCTTCACTCCAGCCATCGCCATGGCCACCATCCCAGCCCACGCTCCTGGGATCCTGAGAAGTCCCACACTCTGCCCATTAGCTCCCCAAGGCATCTGTCTTTGGGGTGCACACAGCCACCCCTACTGCCTTGCCTGGAGTTGTCTACGCATAAAATTCCCAGGGCCACAGCTAAGTCCAGGTGCATCACTGCAGAGCAGCTTCGTGAAGCAGGTGAGGCTGGAGGCTGAGGTCACTGTGTTCCTTTCCAGCCTAAAGTCCCAATAAGGCACTTCTCCAGGAGGCCCACAGCTCATGCCTTGGGCCACGTCACAGCGGCTGTGGGTCCCATGGCAGGACCATGCCTCTGAGGGAGCACTGACTGCCTCAGGATTCACATGGGCTGCACCTACCCAGCAGGCAGGGCTGTGTGGGGTTAATCACCCAGCACGCTGCCTGGCGCGCCCAGGTCTCTGCCTCTGTCTCTTCTTGTGCCGATGGCTCTAACAGGTTTCAACGAAAATCCAAAGTGAATGCTTTGTTCAAATGAAGACAAAGTTCCCAATGGCTGCCAGAGGCCCCGGCTACATTCCTGGAGTTTGTCCTGAATGCCTCCCTGGGAGCAGGCAGTGCAGCAGACAGCACTGGGTGGGAATCAGCAGCCTGAACCGGCGACTGCCCCGAAGGGAAATGGAGGAGGTGACGGCGCGAGTCCTCCCCGATGGATGGACCTCAGAGGTCGTTGGGACAGCTGGGTTGCTAGGCTGAGCTGGACAGTGACAGCTACTTCCTGCTCACCACACCATCACTCCCACACTCCATGCCAGCCTGCGCCCTCCCTGCAGCCCCCACCCTGCCTTCCAGGCATCTACCACCTGCCTCAAAGTCCCTCACCACCCGTTCACTCCAGCCGGCAGCAAAACTACCCACCAGCCACCTCTGTAGTGCTCTGTGCATGTGGAACCTTTACCTGAAACCCACCAACCAATCAACCATGCATTCATTCATCCAATGACTCTCAATTCAGCTCTTCCTATGTGCCAGGCACCCTTCTAAAAAAAAATTAAAATGTCTAAAAACAAATAACATAGGAAGACAAAGTGCCTGTTTTCAGGGAGTGCATGTTTAGTGGAGAAGTCAGAAGATGTCGAACATCATCTCCCACGTGTGGCAGCGGTCGACCCTACGAAGGAAAACCAGGCCGGCTGCAGGGGAGAGAGGGGCACGGTGCTGGGCTGGACCAGGAGCGCAGGGAAGGCCAGAGCTGCAGGCTGCTGTGAGCGCAGCGGGAGGGAGACAAGCTCCCCAGGCCACGTGGATGCAGGTGAAGGCCACTGCGGCGACAAGAAGGACGCCACGAGAAGCTCCCATGCCTGCCCTGAGTGAGACAGAAGTCGGCAAGGGCTGAGTAGAGGGTCACAGATGGATTTATGGATCACAGGCCACTGGGGCTTCCCTGTCAGAAGAGACTGTGGGTGGTGACACCGAGTGGGGACATGTGGAAGGTTCTGGAAGGGGCTCAGGAGAAACCGGAGGATGGAGGCTGGGACTGGGGGCGCAGTGGGCTGGCCAGCCTCAGGTAGGGCTGTGTGGGCGTGTGTCTGCACGGATGCGTGCGAGTGTGTGTCTGTGTGTGTGTGCACGTGTGCACACCCTGCGGCAGCTTTATGTCCTCCCCCAACACAACCTCATCCCCGTGACCTTCACCGTCCATTCAAAAGCGTCACTGCCTGGAGAGGCCCCCTTCCCACTGACCACCAGGGACAGCAGCTATGCCGCGTCCTCCCTCCCTGGCTCACCTGCCTTAGCACAGTGCAGTGTTTCCTTGGCCTCCCCAGGACCGGAAGCAGCACATGGCTGGGAGTAGGTGCTCGATAACGTTTCCCGAAGGAACGAGGGCACCTCCTGGCAAGGCTGAGCTGTTTTATTATCATCAACTATTGAAATTGTCATTTCCTGATGAGGACAGGCAGACTTGGCAAGGGAGCAGAATCTCGCCAGTGGACAGGTGAGGGGCAGAGCTAGGAACAAACTTTGCTCTTCTGGCCCAGCCTTAATCCCTGTGGATGTCACACACTTTTGGGAGTGCCCAGGGGGGACAGAGAACACACAACATCAACAGCAAAGTCTGCAAGTCCCAGGAACGAGAACCTGAGGGGAACGCTCAGATGGCATCATGCCGCCTCATGCGATGCTTAACCAGAGAGTGGGGCACAGGCTGCCAGTAAGGGGTCCAAAGGGGCTCTGGTCCCCAAGATTGTCTAAGGGCCAGAGTGGGCCCAGGAGGCATCTTTGGGGCTGTCCGGGGCTGTGGGGCACCTAGCACTGACTTGGGCGGGACTCTGGGGAACCCTGGGCCTCTGCACAGACCCACACCCACCCGGGGGCTCACAGGGCCACCTCCACACCAGGTGGGAGGACCTCAGCCCCTTCCCACCTGCCAGTCCGGAGGCTCTGAGGGGCTGCCTCCCAGTCGCAGGGTGAGCTCTCTTTGCTTGCTTCTCTAATAAAAGCAAACTAGACGAGAATATTGGTCTCCGGAGACTGAGTCGAACCCTGATTATTCATTCCCTTTGTGTCTTCCATTCCTGTAAACACTTCCCCTTTGCACAGGCCGATAAATTTGCTTTTCCCAGAAATGCTGAAGAAAAGGCCTTTGGCCTGGGCTGGGCCCAGAGCATGTCGTTCTCAGCTAGAAATCACCGACCGCTTTTCTGGGGCACTGGGAAGTCGAGGGGCACTGGGGAGTTGAGGGGCCGAGGCCACATCGTCAGAGGAGGGGTGTGGGCTGACTTGGGGCATGGCGGCAGCCCAGGGCTGAGTCCCAAGGGGATCTGAGGCCAACCTGGTTTCCCCCATAGATATGGCCTGGCCTCACCAGGTGTGAGCCCAGAGCCCAGGCTGTGAGTCTGGCAGGTGGGGGCCACCCCGGCATCCCCTTAGCTGGCCACTTCCCTCTTGTTTCCTGTTGCCTCACAAGGTGAAGCTCAAATTCTGGAGCCTTCAGAGACCTGCCTGACCATGGTCAAGATGAAGTGCTTGGCTCTCTGTGGCCATCTGTCCTTCCTGCCCAGTACCTGGGCCTCAAAGTGCCCTGTGCTTGGAAATGCCCTCATCCATTTCCACAGATGAGAGTCACCTCTGCCTCTGGGACACACCCAAGGCAGGTCCACTCCAGACAGTGTCTCTGGGCCATGCATCTGACAAGCGAGGCCGCCCGTGGGCCGCCTCCCAGCTTCTGTTGCTTCTGGCTCTGAGTTGTCTTCCTCCTCTCACCAGGCACTTTCAGAGATCTTGAGCAACAGCCACCAGCCCTGACCAACATCCTTCTTGAGGACAAGAGGACAAGGCTGGAATCTGCCAGGACCACGTGCTAGTCATGGGGACCCAGCCTCAGTCTCTGGGCTCCCCAGCAGGGTTCCTTCTACCCTGCAGGCCTCCTGCACAGCGACACCAGGCTGCAGCCTCCCAGTCAGATGACTCAGTGCACAGATGAATTCAGCCACACCAGGCAAAGCCAACAGGCCCAAACAGGGGATGTCAGCTGCTATGTGATGTCATCCCATTCGTCACAACACAGTATTGATCGGTCTGTCCTCCGTGACCCAAAGAGAGGGCACAACGAATTGGGAAGGACGGGGTGGCACCAGGGTGAAGACACATGCTTGTCACCCAGTGGTTAGCATCGCTTGTTTACACAGGTGATGCATCTCAACTCATTCGGCAAACGGGAGTTTCGTTATAAAATCGATTGCCTAATTAGGAAGGCACAGCTGACCACCCAGGCCTCGTTCGCAGCTGTGTTCTGAACCTGGACTCTGCCACATGGCTCGGAGCCTCTGGAGCTTTGGTCCCATCATCTGCCTGTGTGCACGTGTGTGTGTGTGTGCATGCATGCACAGAAAAGCACATGTGTGCTGGCTTCAAGAGTTTGGTGTAGGACAGGCTCCCCAGCTAACAAAAGGAATGATAAATCTTACCTGGGAGACGACTGCATAAAAAGTTCCTCAGGGAAAACAAAAACGATTCTGAGGCATTAAAAGCCAAAGTCCATTGTGCCTGTGAATTACTATAAAATGACAACATGATCGCTTTCGCCTAAATCCCCAATTCATGATGTGGGTCTTACACCCTGTGTGTTCCTGTGTGCCAGTTCCCAGCTTGCCTGTAACCCCTGCAGAGTCATTCTTAAACTAGCCCCAAACACTGAGGTTCCAGCCACACCAGGCCCTTCCACTCTTGGAACACACCACCAAGGTCCTTCACCTTCCATGGCCTCCTGCTCTGATCATCTTTCAAGACTCAGTTCAACTGCCACCTTCTCCAGGAAGTGTCTTCTCTACTGCATCATCAAAATCAAACACAGTCCTCTTTTCTATGGATTTCCATTTCAGCATTTAGCAGAAAGTACTTCTGCACCATCTACCTTGGTTAGACCATGTGCTCCTCAGGGACAGGGCCGAGCAGGGTCTGACAGATGCTGGGTGCTTAGAAAATGTTTGCTGAATGAAGGATAGAGAGCTTCATTTTTCTAAAGTTTACCCATGAGAGTTGTTAAAACTCCTTAGGTCTGGCTCCAAATAAGCCCCAGAGGGAACACACGTGCCTGTTTATTCACTGTGTTATCCCCTAATGCAAGAGCTAAATGTGCTACCTAATGCCTTGTAGGGCATTGTAGAGGCGAGGCCTTGTAGAGGTGAGGTCAACATTTCCTGAACGAGCAAATGAAAGAAGGAATGATTTCCTCCTTGACAATAAAGGATTCAAGTATTTATCCTGGCCATGAGACTTCTTACATAATGTGAATGTTGGTGAAACAAAATCTTATCAAAACATTCAGAATGAAAGAGGCTTCTGCTTCCAGTCAAGATGGAGTAACAAGGACAGATTAATCCTCCTCCTGGAACAAACGACATAAAACAATAAAACAGACAAAATACATGAAACAATGGTTTCCAAGACACTGGTCATTAGGGAACAAACAACAGAGAGAGAAAAGACACAAATGAAGTGAACCCTAGAATCATCCCAGCTCACTGCGACAGCACAGGGAGTAGAGACCTCTGGGGCACCTCTAAATACTGTGAGTTGAGAAGCTAGAACTGACAGTCTAGGAAGGTGAATGCAGCTAGAGTTTACAGGACAGAATACTGGAGAGGAGACAAGAGAGCTGCAGTTGAGGGGGAAGGAGTGATGGAAGGAAGGGAGAGAGAGATAGAGAAAAAAAAAAAAAAAACTATAGAGATTGGTGGAGAGTTCCCTTATGGATTCAGCAAGACACTGAAAGTACCCAAGACTAAGGGCAAGAAACACTTGAGAAGTTGTAGGAAAATGTGCCTGATGCTCACACAGAACGAGGAATAGTGCCTGTTTCCATCAGACAAACACACACATACATACACACACACACACACGCATGCACACATCAGAATTCATAAGGCATTAGGTAGCACATTTAGCTTTTGCATTAGTAGTGGGGAATAATTAGTCCTAGACTAAACACTACTCTGTTTCTGCCTAAAAAAATCTTAAAAGCAAAACCCAAAAGGATATAACTGTTTCTGAGTAATTTAACTGTATCTTAGCATCTCAAAGATATTTATAGACAGCACCCAACAAGACAAAATTTATAATGTCTGGCACCCAATGAAAGATTACCAGGCATGCAAAGAAACAGAAAAATATGACTCACAACGAGGAGTAAAAACAACCAATCAAAACAGGCCCAAAACTGACATGAATGTTAGAATTAGCAATGAGGACATTAAAACAGTTATAACTGTATTCTATTTGTTCAAAAATTTAATGACATAGAAGATACAAAAATGATCCAGACTGAACTTATGTCGATGAAACATATAACATCTCAGATAAAAACAAAAAGGATGGAGTTAACAGATTAGACCTTGCAGAATTAAAAATAGTGGATTTGAAGACACAGCTATATAAACTATCCAAAATGAAACACACAGACACAAAAATTTTATTAAAAGAAAACACTGGTAGGCTCTGAGACAATTTCAAGTTGCTGAACACAGCTGTAATTGGGAGACCTCTGAAGGAGAAGAGAGTAGAGGGAGACAGGAAAATAATTTAAAACATAATGGCCCAAATTTTCCCAAAATCCATAAAAACTATAAACTTAAAGATCCAAGAAGCTACACAAATCCAAAGCAGAAGACACAAAATGTAAATTACACCAAGGCACACTATATTGTACAATGTTTTTGCCATTACTTTTAATTTGCCATTAAAAGTAATTACTTTTGCACCAATCTAATAAATACTGCTCAACACCAGTGACAAGAATATTAAAATTAGACAGAAAAGAAAGACATGTTGTATGCAGAGGAACGAAGATAAGAATGACAGCCAATTTCATGTCATAAACAATATAAGAGAAGTCACGGGACAACATCTTTAAGTGCGGGCTGAGTAGGGCAGAGAACTGTTAACCTAGAATTCTGAACCCAGCAAAAAATCAACTCTTTCAAAAACTAAGGTGAAACAAAGAATTTTTCAGCAATACAAAAGCAGAAAGCATTCAGCAGCAGTAGACTTGCATTATCAGAACTGTTAAAGTCTTTAAAGCATAAAGAAAATAGCAACATATGGAAACATGGATTAATAAAAAGAAATGAAGGTACAGGAAATGGTAACTACATGACTAAATACGTAAGATTTTCTTCTTGAAATCTTTTTACAGTAATAACAGTGTCCTGTGGGGCTTCTAACATAGGTATAAATAAAACATATGACAACAATAGTCTTAAAGCCTTCAGGGAGGATTGCGACTATATTAGAATAAGGTTCTCATGGTACACATGGAGATGTATAATGTCACTTCATGACAGACTATAAGTCAAAGATGTATATTCTAAACCCCAAATGCGACCACTAAAATAATAAAAGAGTTATAGCTAATGAGCCAACAAAGGAGATCAACTATCTTTGTTCATAGATGACATGGTTGTCTATTAGAAAATCTAAAAGAATTGACCAAAAAAAACAAAAAAACAAAAAAACAACCTCCTGGAATGAAGAGCAGTAATTAGAAGGATGCGGGATACAAGCTTCATATACAAAAGTCAATCACTTTCCTATATACCAGCAATGAACAAGGGAAATTTGAAATTAAAAACACAGTATCACTAGCATCCCCAAAATGAAATACTGTGATATAAATCTAACAAAACATGTACAAGATCTACACGAGGAATACTACAAAACTCTGATGACAGAAATCAAAGAAGAACTAAACAAATGAAGAAATAGTCTATGTTCATGGGTAGAAAGACTCAATATTGTCAAGATGTCAGTTCTTCTTAAGTTGATCTACAGATTTAATGCAATACCAACCATAATCCAACTGTGGACATTGACAAACTGATTCTAAAGTTTATATGGAGAGGTAAAAGACCCAGAACAACTAACACAATATTGAAGGAGAAGAACAAAGTCATAGTACTGACACTACCCTACTTTAAGACTTGCTATAAAGCTACAGTAATGAAGACAATGTGGTATTGGTGAAAGAAATAGATCAATGTACCAGAACAGAAACAAACAGATCATGGGAACAGAACAGAGAGTTCAGAAATACACTCATGTCTATATCATAAACTCTGACAAAGGAAGAAAGGCACTAAAATAGAGAAAATATAGCCTTTTACACAAATGGTGCTGGACCAACTGGACATCCACATACAAAGAAATTAATCTAGACATAGATTTTATGCCCTTCACAAAAAATTAGCTCAAAATGGATTGCAGACCTAAATGCAAAATGCAAAACTGTAAAGCTCCTAGAAGATAACACAGGAGGAAATCTAGACAACCTTGGGTATGGCAATGCCATTTTACATACAACACCAAAGATAGAATCCATGAAAGAAATAACTGGTAAGCTGGACTTCATTACAATTTAAAGCTACTGCTCTGTTAAAGACACTGCCAAGAGAATGAGAAGACAAGCCATAGCACATATTTTCAAAGATTTATTTGGCAAAAGACTGTTCTTCAAAATATACAAAGAACTCCAAAATCCCAATGATAAGAAAACAAACAACATGACTTAAAAATGGACCAAAGAGCTGAACAGACATCTCAACAAGTAAGAGGAAAAAAAGCAAATAAACATATAAAAAGATGCTAAACATCATATGTCATTAGGAAATTATAAATTAAAGTAACGATGAGATACCACTACATGCTTATTAGAATGGCCAAAACCTAAAACACTGACAATCCCAAATGCTGGCAAGGCTGTGCAGCAATAGGAACTCTGTCACTGCTGATAGGAAAGCAAAATGGTACAGCCACTTTGGAAGAGAGTTTGTTGATTTATGACAAAACTGAAATACTCTTACTAGTATAATCTAGCAATTACACTTCTCGGTATTTATCCAAATGAGTTGAAAATTTATGTCTACACAAAAACCTACATGTGGATGTTTATAGAAATTTTATTCATAATTGCCAAAACTTGGAAACAACCAAGCAACCTTCAGTAGGTGAATGGATAAACTGTACATATCGACAATGAAATAGTAGCACTAAAAAGAAAGGAGATATCAAGCCATGAAAAAATATGAAGGCAATATAAATGTGTATTAACAAGTAAATTAAGCCAATATGAAAAAGCTACACACTGTATAATTCCAACAATAAGACATTCTAGAAAACGCAAAACAATAGAGGTTAGGGAACAAAGAAGGATAAATAGGCAGAGCATAGAGGATATTTAGGGCAATAAACCTATTCTGTATGATACTCTAATAGTGGATACATGTCATTAGACATTTATTCAAATGTATAGAATGTACAATACTAAGAGTGAACCCTAGTGAAAACTATGAACTTTGGTTGATATTGATGTGTTAATGTAGGTTCATTGATTATAACAAATGTACCACTCTAGTGTGGGATGTTGAGAGTTTGAAACGCTGTGTGTGTTTGTGTGTGTGTCTGCGTCTGTGGTGGGAGGGAGGGGTATATGGGAACTCTGTACTTCTACTCGGTTTTGCTGTGATCCTAAAATTGCTCTAGAAATAGTCTATAAAAAAAAATAATGGAATCATGAAAGTACTCAGTGAATCCAAAAGAAGTCAGGACAAGAGAAAAATAGAACAAAGAACAGTTGGGGAAGGCAGAAAACAAACAGAAGATGATATACTTAAATCTAAGTGTATTAATAATCACATTAAATGTAAATGAACTAAATGCAGATGCACCCAATAAAAGGCAGAGATTTTCAGGATAAAAAAAAAAAAAAAAGCAAGCACTTACAAAAAATGTACTTTAAGGATTAAAAAAAATAGGTTAAAATTTAAAGTATGGAAAAAGGGTCCAGGTATGGTGGCTCACACCTGTAATCCCAGCACTTTGGGAGGCCAAGGCAGGCAGATCACTTAAGGTCAGGAGTTTGAGACCAGCCTGGCCAACATAGTGAAAAACTGCCTCTACTAAAAATATAAAAATTAGCCAGGCATAGTGGCGTGCAACTGTAGTCCCAGCTACTCAGGAGGCGAAGGTGGGAGAATCACTTGAACCCAGGAAGTGGAGGTTGCAGTGAGCTGAGATCATGCCACTGCCCTCCAGCCTGGCCACAGGGCCCCCTTCCACGAAAAAAGAAGTGTGGAAAAAGGTATATCATGTTAATACAAATGTAAAGAAGGTTACATTGGCTATAGTAACATCATAGCAATTGATACTATAAAGTTACAAATGCCATTTCATAAGTATAAAGGGGTCAATTCCTCAAAAAATACATAAGAATCCTAAATTACGTACCTAATAACAGAGCTCCAAAATTCATTAAGTAAAATCTAATGGAGCTGACTGGAAACAGACAAATCTACTGTGGTAGGTGGGCACTTCAATATCCTGTTTCAATGATTGATACCAGCAAACAGAAAATCAGCCAGGGCATAAAAGACAGAAATGACATTGTCAAACAACTTGTTCTAATCAATATTTACAGAACATCCTGCTTGAAAATAGTAGAATATAAATTATTTCAAGTGAACATTGAGTATTTATCAATACAGACCATATTCTTGACTAGAATTCAAGTTTAAAAGGATTTAAGTCATACAATGTATGTTCCCTGACAACAATGAAATTAAATTAGCAATCAGTAATGGAAAAATACATGTAAAATTCCCAAACATTTAGAAACTGAACAACACACTTCCAAATAACCCTCAGGTCAAAGAGGAAATTAAGTGATAAATTAGGAATTATTTTGAACTGAATAAAAATGAAAGTATAACATATCAAAATTTGTGAGCCATCACTAAAGCAATCCTTACGAGGAAATTCATAGCACAAACCACCTATTAGAAAAAAACTCTCAAATTTATGATTTCATCTTCCACTTTATAAGTCAGGAATAGAAGAACAAACTAAATCCAAAGAAAGAAAAGAAAAGGATGAACAGCAAAATGGAAATCAGTGAAATAGCAAACAGAAAATCAATAGAAAAATATCAATGAAACCAAAAGCTGGTTCTTTGAGAAGCTCAATAGAATCCATACATCTCTAGCCAAACTGATCAGGAGAGGAAGGAAGACATAAATTATCAATATCAGGATAAAAGAGATGATATCACTGTAGGTTCTCTAAATATTGAAAAGAAAATAAGGAAATATTCTGAAAAGTTTCATTTCATTACATATGACAATATAGATAAAATGGATAATTTCATTGAAAGACACACACTACCAAAGTTCACTAAAGAAGAAACAGCTAACCGGAAGATTCTTTCACATACCTATAAAAGAAATTGAATTCATAGTCAACATCCACAAAGAAACTCCAGATTGCGATTATTTTACTAGCAGATTCTACCAAACATTGAAGAAAGACACAAACTCTTCCAGAAAATCAGAGGGAATATTTTCCAACTCATCCTCTGAGTCCAGCATTATCCTGACGCCAAACCAAGCCAGGAATGTTACAGGAAAACTACAAATATTCCTTATAAACATAGATTTAAAAATTCTTACAAGGTTTTTCAGGATATTGAATCCAACTTACATGAAAAAATAGTATCATTACCAACTAAAGATTATCCTAGGAATGCAAGGTTGGTTTAGCATTTGAAAATGAATCAATGTAATTTACCATATTAACAAATAAAAAAAGAGAAACCATATGATAATCTTAATGGCTGCAGAAAAAGTGTGTGACACAACACAGCATTCATTCCTGATCAACAATGTAAAAACTCTCAACAAACCAGGACAGGAGAGAGGTGCCTCCACTTGATCAAGACCATCTCTGAAAATCCACAGATATCATATTTAAGGGTAAAAGACTTCATGCTTTCCCCTTCAGATCAGAAAATGTCTTATTCTCAGCACTTCTATTCAACAATGCACTGGAAGAACTAGGCAAAGAAAAAATAAAATGCATTAGTTTGGAAAAGAATTAAAATTGTCTTTATCCTCAAACGACATGATTGACTTTGTAGGAAATCCAGTGGAATCTTTAAAAACAGCCACTAGAACTAATAAGTAGGTTTAGTAAGGTTTTAGGCTATAAGATCAACATATAGGCCGGGCGTGGTGGCTCACGCCCGTAATCCCAGAACCTTGGGAGGCTGAGGCAGGTGGATCACCTGAGGTCAGGAGTTCGAGACCAGCCTGGCCAACATGGTGAAACCCTGTCCCTACTAAAAATACAAAAATTAGCCGGGTGTGGTGGTGGACATCTGTAATCCCAGCCACTAGGGAGGCTGAGGCAGGAGAATCGCCTGAACCTGGGAGGTAGAGGTTGCACTGAGCAGAGATCACGCCACTGCACTCCATTTTGAGACGGAGTAAGACTCTATCTCAAAAAAATAAAAAATAAATAAAAGATTGACATATATATATACATAAATCAACTGCATTTCTATATAGTAGCACAAGCAATTGGAAATTTAAACTTAAAAAATACTATTTACAATAGCATAAAGAATACAAAATACTTAGGGCTGAATCTGACAGAAGGTGAGTGAGACTGGTATGTGGAAATCCACAAAATACTTAGAGAAATTATAGATGGCTCAAAAAAATGAAGAGATATACCTTGATCCTGGTTAGGAAAACTCAACACAAAGATGTCAGTTCTCCCCAGACTGATCTACATATTCAACATCATTCCAATTAAAATTCCAGCAGGCTTTAAAAAAAAATAGAAAGTGGCAAACTGATGAGAAGATTCATATGGAAATACAAAAGACTTAGAATGGCCAAAATATTACCTGACTTCAGGAGTTTTCGCACAACAGCCATAATGAAGACCGCATGGTATTAGTTTCAAGACAGACAAGCAGATCCATAAAACACAATAAATAGTCCAGAAGTAGATCCGCACATATACGGACAAATGATGTTTGACAAATATGCAAAGGCAATTCAGTCAAGAAAAGATCGTCTTTTCAACAGACGAGGCTGGAGCAACTGAATACACACTCACTAAAATGAACTTCAGTCCCCACTCTGTATTCTGTAAAAAATTAACGCAAAATGAAACAGAGACCCAAATGTAGAACCTAATACTACAAAACTCCTGAAAGAACATGTGGGAGAAAACTCTTCGTGACTTTGAGTTAGGCCAAGATTTCTTAGATATGACACCAAAAGCACATGCCTTTTATAAAAGAAATACTTGGTCTGGCAGGGTGACTCACACCTGTAATCCCAGCACTTTGGGAGGCCAAAGTGAGTGGATCGTGTGGGGAGTTGGAGACAAGCCTGGCCAACATGGTGAAATCCCATCTCTACTGAAAAAAAGAAACACACACAAAATTAGCCGGGTGTGGTTGTGGGCACCTGCAGTCCCAGCTACTCGGGAGGCTGAGGCACATGAATTGCTCGAACCTGGGAGGCGGAGGTTGCAGTGAGCTGAGATCGCACCACTGCACTCCAGCCTGGGTGACAGAGGGAGACTCTATCTCAAACAAACAAACAAAAAAACCCAGTAAAATAATAGGCAAAAGATTTGATAGACGCTTTCCTAAGGAAGATACTATAGATGGCAGGTAAACATATAAGGTACTTAACACTGTGAGTCCGTAGGGAGATGCGAATCAAAACTCCAGCGAGATGCAAATTCACTCATCTGTTAGAGGGCCTAGGGTGAAAATCACCAACCACATCAAGTGTGGTGGGGAGGTGGAGGAACTGGAACTCTCATGCACTGCCAGTGGGCATGTAAAATGGCACAACCACTTTGTAGAACAGTTTGGAAGTTTCTTAAAAAAATAAAATAAAAAATACAACGACCACCTGACCTAGCAATTCTACTCCTAGGCAGTTACTCCAAATAAATGAAAGCACACGTCTACACAAAGCCTTTTACACAAATGGTCTTAGCTGCTTTACATTTGTAATAAGCCACAAACTGGAAGCAAGCCAAGTATCTATCAGGTGAGTGGATCAGAACTATTATGGTATATGCATACAGTGGAATACTACTCAGCGGAACAAAAGAGCTACTGGGACATGCGAAAACATACATGAATCACGCTGCAAGAACGAAGCTAGTTAAAAAAAACAGTATAGGGATCCATTTAT
Source organism: Piliocolobus tephrosceles (assembly GCF_002776525.5). Lineage (NCBI taxonomy): Eukaryota > Metazoa > Chordata > Mammalia > Primates > Cercopithecidae > Piliocolobus > Piliocolobus tephrosceles. The sequence continues at coordinate 143,276,415 of NC_045440.1, forward strand.
TTAAAACTCCAGAAAGTGCAACCTCAGCTACGGTGACAGAAAGGTCAGCGATGGTAGTGGAAGGCGTCGGGGAGGAGCAGAAAGGAGCAGGAGGGAGCTTGGGAGAGACGAATGCGCTCCGTCCGATCTTGGTGGTGGTCGTGGTTTCATGGGTGTGTACACTACAGAACACGTCAAATGATACACGTTAAATATGTTTCATTTATTATGTGTCAATAAGACTACAACAAAGCTGTTAAAAAAATTCAGAGACTGAGTTGGTCATGGCATACCAACAATCATCTTCATTACTAGCAGCACCCAATAAGGCCTTGCCTTTTTTATGAAAACGCAGCGAGCTGACAGGCATGAGTGAGTATGGCCACCCAGCACAGTCACAGCCTGGGGGAATGGCCAGTCACCGCCTGATTTGAATTTGAGGAGGAAAAATCTTGTTCAGAGGCAACTGAGCTGGTTTATGTCTCTTGCAGCCTGAGCAGGGAGCAGAGAGGGGGGAAAGATGGGGAGCAGATGTGGCTGGACCCGCTGTACAGTCACGACTCTTTCATCCTTACTGCAGCCCTGGGAGCAAGGGTTGCTGTTGCCACCCTTTAAGGATGAGGACCTGGGGTTCAGAGAGGTGACATCTTCTGTAAAAATCTCCCTGCCAGGCAGGGGCAGAGCCAAGGGAAGGTGGGAACTGGGCCTGCCTGGCTCTGTCCTCCCTTCTGGCCGACCCTGCAGACGCTTTCAAAGTCTAATACAGAAAAGGGCCTCGCCAAAAGCTTAAATGTAAATGAACCAAGCTAATTCTGTGTATATAAATTCTGATATACACAGAATTTCTTTCTACATTGTCATTAGGTTATTAGTTAAAAACTGGTGACTATTTAACTTTCACTTGAAGTTTATTGTTCAAGCTAACACCATTGTTTTTCAACATCCCTGTCTGGGGTTGGTGCTACCTGCCAGTGAGCACCTGGGTGTGTTTCTGTCTAGAGACCACTGGGTGCTCACCAGACCCCACAGGAAGACGGCTCCCAGGCGTGTGGCTTTGAGTAATTTTGATTTCATCGCCAGGCCTCCAAGTGTGTCCTGAGTAACACGGGGGTGAAAATCTTCATTGGGCCTCTCTTCCAGGGCTACTGTCAGGACCAAATTGGGTGGGGGCATGGAAGAGCTTTGCAAGGCGTGGGGTTATGGGAAGTGAGACTAGGAACCCCACCGCGGGCATCTGACCCGGTGGCGGCCTGCACCACTGCCAACCACGGTACTACAAAGGGCACAGACTCAGAACTAGAAACCCGAATTCCAACCAGGCTTCAGCCCAGCAAGCTGCTTCCCCTCTGCACTGCTTTCTGCTGGGGACGCTGATGACAACACCCTGAGTCCCACAGGACCGCCTCCCAGATCAAAGACCCACATGCCTCTCTCGGCGCCTGGCAGGGCAGCCCCTCCTGTGGCCCGGGACTCTGCCAAGCTTCAGGTCGCGGGTGGATAATGCGCGTGTCAGTGTGTGTTGGAGGAGGGGAAGGGTGGTGGATTGATTTTAAAATTTAACTTGCTTTCCTTTTTGCCACAGGGAAAAGGAGTGGGAACAGGTTTCTAAAAATAGCCTGGCCTGTCAAAACTGTTAACTGTCAGGCAGGGCAAGGGTGGTGGCTGCTGGGGAGGGAGAGCGGGAGCTGAGGAGGATCCCAGCCTGGCCCTTCCTGGTGCCGGCACCACCCAGGCACAGCCAGCCAGCAGGCGGCCCATGGTCCTGGGGCATGGCAGCTGCTTAGGCAGTGCCAGCCGACCCTGGCACGGAGGTCCATGGCCACTCCACAACAGCCCGTGAAGAACGGTACCCACCCCCATCCCCATGTGAGACACTGGCCCTGGGCACATGCTTTGTTCTCCCATCTCCTTCCTGATGGCCACGCAGAGTCGAGTTACCATCACACCTGCCTTCGTGGGCACAGGCTGAGCACAAGGTCCCCAGCCCTCCCTCGACACAAAGTCAACTCACTGTGAGCCACAAATCACACAACACCCTGGGCCACTTGCCTTCACAAGAGGTGGGGGGCTTTCAAAAACAAAGCAAGATATTGGGGGCCGGCACAGGGACCCTGTTGCCAACGTTGTGCAGGTCAGACCCAACCGTTTTAAAATAAAAGCCCACATGAGGAGCATTTTGTTTTGAAAAACCCAGAAACAAAACACTGAATTCTTTCTGAGAAACATTCTATCCATGAAGATGCAAACAAATTATGGGACTAAGAACACGGTACAGCTAAAATCAGCATGTATGCTCATCTAAACATCAGAAATTATCCAAAATGCACCAGAAATGTCAGTCTGGAACTCTTGTGTGGGAAAGTGCTCCATTCACTTTGGCACTTGCTCACACTCATCTGCTGCAGCCCACAGCCTGCCCGGCGGGCAGGAGACCCACGCCTGCCTCGGAAGCACGGCCTGCCTGGCGGGTGGGAGACCCATGTCTGCCTTGGAAGCACACAGCCAGGTGTCCGGGGTCCCGGGCCTGCACCAAGCTCTGGTGCTGCCTTGAGGGGAGCTGCATGGTTGGGTTGTGAGATGGAAACTGAGGATCCCACGGTCTTCCCTGCCCACTCCCCAGGCCTTCTGGGAGCCACCGGGACGTGGCCCAAGGGTGTGCATGCTGCCCCTTGCTGCGTGGCTGTGTTTGGTTATCACAGCAGCCTCTCCTGACCCATCTTCACATGCCCGTTTAGATGTGGCCTCATCACCCCCAGGATATTTACATTTCAGACCTACTGAACCATACTTTAACACAGGAAGTGGCAAGTGCCTCTTTGAGAACTTCCTATAGGCCCAGCATTTTGGGGCCATCTGTTCGTGCAAACTGGCACCCCACCTGTGTGGTCAACAGTGCTGGGGGGACACCCAGACCTCCCTCTTCCGACCCTCCATGTGCTCCTGGCTCTTTGCTCCCGAGTGCCCTGTGCTGGGATGAAGGGTAAATACACCTGTGACCCCGGAGGCCTGTGTGGATCCCAGGGGAAGGCCAGCTGGGAGGGCAGTAGTTAAGAAAACCGAGAATCATGTGATCGAGGGAGGACCGAACGGCAGCCGGACTGAGCAGAGACCTCGACGCCGGGACCCACACATCCCTTCTGTAGGCCAGCCTCAGTGGAGCGTTTGAAGGTGGGGCTCTGATGAAGGCGGGCCCTGCCAGCAGCCTTCTCGGGCTCCCATCCCTGCGCGTCCCTCCCGACCCAGGGGAAGGACATTTGGTGTGGATCATCCTTCTCGGTAATGGGGTTATTCGGGGCCTGGCCGGGCTGGGGAACATGACGCCGCGTCGCTGCTGAGCGGGAACAGCAGGTGTCTGTCGATGCATCTGCGGAAAATGCTCACAGCACAATCTCTACATCAGGACACACACACGGGCAAGGACACTGGGAAATTGAATCTTATTACTAATTAATGGCTTTAATGCCTATGATTAGGCCTCAAAAACAGCCTATTTTCTGAAAGATAAGTTTAGCCCTGTTTGAACAGGAACTCAAGTGCTCTGCTGCCTCTGACGCAGAGAGCCCAGCTCCACTAATCACGTTCAGAAGTTCCGAGCCCACCACCTAGAGTTTCAGAAACTGCGCTGAGAACGAAAGAGACTGGGGGGCGCTTCGTTCTTCAGCAAGAGATGCCACGGTGGGGGGGTGACAAGCGTGGTATGTGGGGTTCAGAGACCAGAGCTGGTGCTCACGGGGAAGGCAGGCCGCCATCTCTGCCCTGAGAGGCAGGCTCCGGGCACTGCCCACAATCCGAGGGGTGGGAGTTCTCACCGGGGTGGTCCTGCCCCCGGGGAGACACGTGGCGAAGCCTGGAGACATTGCTGGTTATCACATCTGGGGGAGTGGGTGCTGCCGGCATCCAGTGGGTAGAGAGCACGGACGCTGCTGCACGTGTGACAATGCACAGGACAGCCCCACGGCACAGGACGATGGGCCCCAAATGTCCGTCTGTCCAGGTGGAGAGTGGATATGGTTGGATGTTTGTCTCCACCGAATCTCATGTTGAAATCCAATCCCCAATCTCCAGTCCAGCACTGGAGGTGGGGCCTGGTGGAAGGTGACTCGATGTCGGGGTGGATTTCTCATGAACGGTTAGCACCAGCGCCTTGGTGCTGCCCTTGTGACAGTGAGTGATTTCTCGTGAGGTCTGATCATTTAGGAGAGTGTGGCACTGCCTCCTCCCTCTCCATTGCTCCCGCTTTGCCTTCTGCCATGAGTCAAAGCTCCCTGAGGCCTCCCCAGAAGCCAACCAGATACTGCCATGCTTCTTGGACAGCCTGCAGAACCACGAACCAATTCACCCTCCTTTCTTTATAAACCACACAGCCTCAAGTATTCCTCGACAGCAATGAAGGAAGGCACGGGGCTCCCAGGGGAGTGCACAAGCCACGCTGGTGAGAACAGGGTCGCAGATCCTCAGGGATGGTCCCTGTCACACTGCCAGCTGGCCAGCTTTAGGCAACTGCAGCAGTCCACTCACACTCACTTTGACACGCAGACTCACACACACACTCACACAGGCGCCCGTCTCCCCTGCACAGA
>NC_045440.1:143280983-143379813 GCF_002776525.5 Piliocolobus tephrosceles
GCACAGACTCACACACACACTCACACAGGCGCCCGTCTCCCCTGCACTAGAGCAAGGTGCTGGGCCCAGATGTTGTATGGATTGGCAGTACAGCCAAGGCAGGGGAGCATGGTGGTCACAAGCCCAGCTCAGGGGCAGCCCTGGCTCTGCCCTCACCCAGCTGGGTGGTTGCTGGCACATTAGAACCCCAGTTGCCTAACACAACAGGACAGGGACAGTGCACAGGCAACTCTGCATGGGATGTGGCTCTGCAACCCAGGACTCAGCACTGCCGTCACTCCTCCGCAGCACGGGTGGGGTGGGGGTGTGGAAGGAGCCCCTCGACGAGGATTCCACCATCACTGCATGGCCAGGCTCCCAGGAGCTACTTGTCCATACCCCAGCTTTCAGCACACATGTCACCTCCCACAGGGAGCCCTCCCTGATTTCCCCCAAATAAAACAGGGGCCTGGCACCTATCTTTTTTTTGTCTCCGTCAAAATTCGCCCTATGCTAGACTCCAGGCTTGTGCTGGTACGGAGGCTCCAGGGGTAGACAGCACAGTGCCCCATTCCTGTCTGCTGGGGAGACAGACACTCAGACAGCAGGTTTAGTCTCACTTGAGGTCCTGAGATGGGGGGTGGCCGGGGGAGCAGGGGGACCTCCCCATCTCAGGAGAGCTTCTGGAGGATATGCCTGAGTGGCGTGCTGAGGGTGGAAAGAATTACCCGGACGGCAGCAGGCAGGAAAGGCCTAGAGGCAGAGAGAGCAGTGTGAGCAGAGGCCACAGAGCACGGTCTGTGTGTGCCGCACGCGTGTGCACGGGGGCCTGGCATGGTATGTTGTGGGGCGCTTATGAACACAGATGCACTTGGGAGACAAATACCCCACTGTTCCCACTGAATGGAGCTGCAACCTGGGGGCAGACGCCTGGATGCGGGGCTGATGGGGTGGGCCGGGGCCAGGCTGGGGAGTCAAGGCCACCAGTCTAGAAGCCCTGCTTCCCCGTGTCTGAAAACTCCAACCCAACACCTGAAGACCAGTCCTGGGTGTCTGCACTGCATAAAGAAGGAAGCAGGAGCTCCGGAGCTGCAGGCCTGGGACCGCTACAGCGCATCGCAGAGTTGGACCCAAGGCCAGCGAGGGACGGGCTCAGCCCGCACCCCACCTAGGGCAATAGTGCTATCTAGTCAGACTTTACATCCTATTCGTGCAAGGACGGGAACCAACAGCAGTTGGAAAAAACATTCACAGGGAAGCAAGAGGAATACAGGGTCTCCATGGGCCATCCTCTGTCAAGGGGACGGAGCTGGCAGGTGGCAGGGACAGCTCCACAGAACAGCTCCCGGCATCTCGGGGCCCACAGGACTAGCTTGCTGCCGGGACAGAGTGATCCACTGGGTCTGGCGTTGCACTGAGATGCACACCCAGCAAGCAGTCCAAGGTGGCCCAGCTGCCAGGGAGGAATGCTGTGCTCACATCCAGCCTCTGCCACTGACTAAGCTACGTGCACTGGGCAAGATGCTTCATCTCTCAGAGCCTGCATTTCTTCTTGGAGTCACTACCAGGACTAAACCAGGGGACTACGCTGCCCCCTTCTCTGCAGCCTTCTCTTCTAGGACCCCCCCTGTACCAACCAGACTCCTTTCCCTGTGTGTTCCACCCATGCCCAGCGCCCGCCCTGACTGTGCCCGCTCCAGCTCATGGGTGTGCCCTGTACTACTTGGTGCCAGTCTTTGCAGGAGACTGCAGGTCTGTCACCCATCCGGGGACTCCTGTTCAGCCCACAGGACTCCACTCCAGCAGCATTTCTTCAAGGAAACCTTCTCCAACCTTCACAGGCTCCTGCCCGCCGCCTGCCGCCTGGCCCCTGGGAGCCCACTGTGCCTTGTGCTGACCTGGGGCCTGGACCGTTACTGACAGTCACCTGTTTGTGCCACCATGGCCCGAGAGTGCCGAAGACTAGATAGAGACTTAGTCATGTCTTGCACCCTAGTGCAGAGCACAGGGGCCTCAGCTGAAGGAGACACAGCTTCCCGGAGGGCTGAAGTCGCTGGGGATGGCCTGGGGTCAGAGGCTGTGCCTGTTTAGAGAGGTGGTACGGTACACTGTGGGTGGTACACAAGTCAGCCCACAGAGTCCCAGATCAACATCCGGCTTGAGCAGCTCCAGACAGTGGCAAAAGAGCAGTTCACTCGCTAACCTGAGTCGGAATGAAGGAGGGGGTGATATTTGGAATAAAATGGGGAGTCTCTCCCAGGGCCGCAGGGCCACGTGCCCTCCTCTACTGTCATCCCTACACCCTCGAGCTCCCAGCTCTACCCCACTGGCTATGGCACCTCCCGAGTCGGCCTCTGCACGCTCGGAACTTCAGACACAGGCCCCTCCCCGTTGCCCCTGCAGGTCTCTTGGGAGAGGTCTCCCCTGCTGACCCCCTCCCTGCCCCCACTACTCCTGTCCCCCACCCTGCTCTGCTGGCTCTGAGCGCCGCTGGGCAGACCCCACCCATGCGGCTCATGCCCGCCCTGTGCCACCTGCCCCAGGAGCTCCCAAGAGCAGAGGCCTGGCTCCCACTGTGGTCCCAGCACCAGGAATCCTGCCTGGCTCTGTGACCTTGGTGGTCCCCTAACGATGTGCCATGGGGTCAAACAGGGCCTCCTCTCCTCACAAGCTGCCCGCACTTGTCCTCTAGCTGAACCTCAGGCACTCGCCTGCAGACATCTCAAACTATCGCCCCATCTCAGGCCGTTTCCAGAGGTTGCTGTCCATAGACAGGTAGGCCAGAAAAAGGGGAGTCCAAGGCCAAATGGAGGCATTCTCGCTTACCAAAGGGAACCGGCTTTGTCAGGCAGGGACTCCTGGGAGCCTCAGTGGAGCTGAGGTGCTGGCATTTCCAGGACAGATGCTGGGCCCACTTTAGGGACACACTTAGGGAAACCCAGGTGTGAACGCTGCCCAGCAACTGTGTGTTTCCCCAGGGCAGGGCCATGACCTGGCCGTCCTCTTGGCTCCTGTTCCTGGCACTCCCTCTCCAGAAGCACTGGTGGGGACCCCGTGTTTCTGCCTGGGGGTTCTTGGTGCCTGAGGCTGTACCAGTCCCTGCCATCCTCAGAGGGGCTGGCGAGGACAAGTGCTCAGTAAAGACAGCAATCCAGCCATACAACCCAGCCTGTGGGAGTCGCCTGCCATTCTGCATAAGCAGCAGTGGATGGCCCAGAAGTCATTGGACTTTTAAGGCCGTTCACATGGCAGAGGCTGTGCCATCCTGAGTCACCTGACATCAGGTCCATAGCCCAACACAGATCCAGCTCCTTTCCTAGACCTGGGGTGAGGAGAGCACAGGGAATAGAAAGATAAGAACCAGCATTTATTAAATACTTACTATGTGCCAGGTATTTCTCATCCCTGAGCTTGCTTAGACCTCTCAACTCCCCAGGAAAAAATAACTTATCAGGGTCTTGAAGGGAGACCAAAGACAATGGGCAGGCACAAAAATTGATTTCACCACCAGCCCAGGTCCCCCACGGGCCCTGCTGGGAAGGCCTGGGGCCCAGGTGCCCTGGCTCCAGCACAGAGCCTGTTCTTCTCTGCAAGGTTTGCATCGTGCCCACGGCTCCATTTATCAGACAGTTATGGTGAGAGGAAGGGCACTGCCAAGAAGTCAGGAGAGCCAGCAGCCATCCTGTGTTTGCAGTTAATTCCCCATGGGCCCTTCGGGAAGATGCCACACTTCTCCTGGACGCAGAGATCTCAAAACACTGCCTATGAGATGAGTCGGACCAGATGGTCCCCAGGGACCCTTCCACCACTAGCAGCCTATCTGCGTGATTCAAACACAGCTTTTCCCTGGAGCCGCACATGGCTTAATTGCTAGGCAATGCAGCTGATAGGATCTGTAATCAAAGCTGGGCAGGGAGGGGGTGGGGGCGGCGGGGAGAAGTGAAGTCATCAGTAAGTGGACACTTTGATGAGTACTTACAGTCATCATTTGGCATCTGAAAGCATCCTTTTCAATTATCTGAAAGATAATCCACAAACTAACCTGAAACCCAGAGTACACAATTAAAGTGTTGGGAAACAATCAGATGTCATGATGCTCTCCTGGGCCAGTGAGCGTGAGGGGTGGGAGGCGGACCTCTGGGACAGAAAATCAGCTGCGTACAAGCCAATTACCACCCTGAGATGGATCTTCAAAATGGCACAGGGAGGGAACTGGATGCCAGTGTGTGAATGCACAGGGTCATCAGCCCATGGTGAATGCTCACTGAACAAACACAACACGGGAGAAGGCAGCCAGACTCAAAGTGCTGTCTTTAAGAATCTCGCACCCTTGGTAAGAGCATGAAATGGGGGAGGGGGAGGAGGAGGAGATGATTTTGCTCAAGAGGCTTCCCTTTGGTGCTATTCACAAAACTCAGTGCGTTTAAGCAGAGCCCTGCTCCGCCCCATCTGAGGGCCTGGGCAGGTCACTCGGTGATACTGGGCTCACCAGCAAAGGAGGAGGAGCTGACCTCACTTTACCTGGTAGGTGGTTGGTTCCCGCCCAACTGGTTCCCTGATCCAGTGATGCATCAGACACCTCCCCATCCCCAGCAGCCAGCAACCACTCCTTGAATGCATGTGTCTACAGATTTGTCAATTCTGGACATTTCAAATAAATGGAATCATACACTAAGTGGCCTGCTGTGCCTGGCATTTTTCACTTAGCATCATGTTTTCAAGGTGCATCCATGTTATAGCATGTGTCAGCATTTCATTCCTTTTCAGAGCTGAATAATCTTCCATGTTATGGCTATGCCACATTTTGTTTATCCATTCAGCAGCTGATGAGCATTTGTGTTATTTTCACTTGTTGGTTATTATGAACAACGGTGCTATGAAGGTTTGTGTACAAGTTTTTGTGTGAACATATATTCTCCTGGGTATATATCCAGAAGTAGAACTTTAACTTTGTGAGGAACTGCTAGACTGTCTTCCAAAGTGGCTGCACTATTACATTCCCACCAGCAGTGGGAGGGTTCCAGTGTCTCCACATCCTCATCAACACTTGTTACTACTTGTCTTTTTTATTCTAGCCATCCTGGCTGGTGAGAAGAAGCATCTCATTGTGGTTTTGATTTGCATTTCCCAAATGACTAATGAATGATGCTTGGCATCTTTTTGCGGCTGCTTGGCCATTATATTTCTCTTTGAAAAAATGTCTATTCAAGTCCTTACCCATTTTTAAGTTGGGTTACTTGTCTTTTTTACTGTTGAGTTGAAAGAGGTCTTCACATATTCTGGATACCAGTCCCTTATCAGATATATACTTGGCAAATATTTTCTTCCATCCAATGTGTTGTCTTTTCACTCTATGGTGGTGTTCTTAGAAACATACGTTCTTTGGCCGGGCGCGGTGGCTCAAGCCTGTAATCCCAGCACTTTGGGAGGCCGAGACGGGTGGATCACAAGGTCAGGAGATTGAGACCATCCTGGCTAACCCGGTGAAACCCCGTCTCTACTAAAAAAAAAAAAAAAAATACAAAAAACTAGCCAGGAGAGGTGGCGAGCACCTATAGTCCCTGCTACTAGGGAGGCTGAGGCAGGAGAATGGCGTGAACCTGAAAGGCGGAGCTTACAGTGAGCTGAGATCCGGCCACTGCACTCCAGTTTGGGCGACAGAGCGAGACTCCGTCTCAAAAAAAAAAACAAAACAAAACCAAAAAAAGAAACACACATTTTTAATTTTGATGAAGTCCAATTTATTTATTATTATTTTTTGAGACGGAGTCTTGGTCTGTCGCCCAGGCTGGAGTGCAGTGGTGTGAACTCAGCTCACTGCAACTTCCGCCTCCCGGGTTCAAGCAATTCTCCTGCCTCAGCCTCCCGAGTAGCTGGGATTACAGGCACCCGCAACCACGTCCGGCGAATTTTTGCATTTTTAGTAGAGATGAGGTTTCGCCACGTTGGCCAGGCTAGTCTCGAAATCCTGACCTCAGGTGATTGGCCTACCTAAGCCTCCCAAAGTGCTGGGATTACTGCCATGAGCCACAGCACCTGGCCATATTTATTTATTTATTTATTTCCGCTTGTACTTCTTGTGCCCTACCTAGGAAACCACCACAAAATCCAAGGCCGTGGAAGAATTCTGTGTTTTCTCCGAAGAGTTTTATAGTTTTAGCTGTCATAGTTAGATATTTGATCAACTTCATTTTTTTGCATAAGGATCTCTGGTTGTTCAAGCACCATTTGTTGAAAATCCGATTCTTTCTCTATTGAACTGTTTGGCAGCCTTGTTGAAAATTGCTTGGCCGTAAATGCAAGGGTTGGTTTCTGGACACTCAGTTTCAGTCTGTTGATCTGTACGTCCATCCTTATGCCAGCACCACGCTGTCTTGATTACTGCAGCTTTGTAGTAACTTTTGAAATCGGGAACTGTGAGTTGTCCAACTTCGTTCTTCTTTTTCAAGATTATTTTTGCTATTCTGAGTTCCTTGAATTTCCATATGAATTTTAGGATCAGCAGCTTGTCACTTTCTACCAAGAAGCCAGCTGGGATTTTGACAGAGATTGTGTTGAATCTGTGGATCAATTTGAGGAGTGTTGCCATCTTAACAAAATTAAGTCTTCCAATCCATGAACACAGGGTGTCTATTTATTTGGGTTTTTTAAAATGTCTTTAATTTCTGTTAACAATGTTTTGTGATTTTCAGTGTACATGCTATGCTCTTTTTGTGTTAAATGTACTCTTAAGTATTTTATTCTTTTCTGCTGCTATTGTAGATGGAAGTTTCTCAATATCATGTTTGGATTGTTCACTGCTGGTGTATATAAACACAATTGATTTTTGTATACCAATCCTGCATGGCAATAGAGACTTTTAAACAGAGCTGTGATTCAGAAATACTACTTTAGCACTCTAAAGAGAAGATTCTGGAGACACTGAAATCAGAAGGAGGTTGATGTGTAACCCAGGATGAGAAGACAGGGACCTGAGCAATGGCTGGGGTTGTTCCAGAGACTGCTTGCTTGTTTGGTTTTTTCAAAGACAGGAGCGGTGGGGAGGTCTGGACAGGGTGTGGCCCAAGGTGTGGCTTTCTCACGATCTGTGCTTTGAAAGAGGTCAGTGCTGTCAAGGGCGTAATTAAATACGCTCCCCTGGGGAAGAGCTGGTATGCCATTGGTTCTCTTCTGAAGCTCAGGGTCCTGACCAACACTTCCCTGAGTTTATCTGGGAACACATAACCAGATCTGAGAGATACTCTTGCATCAGTTCCTGCTATAACAAATTACCACAAACTTAGGGGCTTAAAACTACAGAAATCTGTTCCCTTACAGTTCTGGAGGCCAGAAGTCTGAAATCAGGAACACTGGGCCGAGTCAAGGTGTCGGCGGGGCTGTACTTTTTCTGGTGGAGATTCTGTTCCCTGTTTTCTCCAGCTTTTGGGGGCCACTGGAATTCCTTGGTCTGTAACCACATCACTCCAATCGCGGCCTCCTCCTCTGCCGTGGGTAAAATCTCCCATCTCCCTCTTAGAAAAACGCATGTGATGATGGTGTTTAGAGCCTGGGATGGTTTGGATTTGTGTCCCCGCTCAAATCTCATGTTGAGTTGTAATCCCTAATGCTGGAGTTGGGGCCTGGTGGGAGGTAATAGGATCCTGGGGGTGGATCTTCCCTTTTGGTACCATTCTCATGATAGTAAGAAGACCTATCTTTTTTTTTTTTTCTATAGCAGTGTGAGAATGGACTAATACATAGCCCACCCACATAATCCAGGATAATCTACCCATCTCAAATTCCTTGATCGCATCTGCAAAGATCCACCCCAACCTTTTATGCACTATCAGGTAACATTCACACCATCCAGAGATGAGGACATGCATATCTTTTGGAGGGCCATTTTTCCACTGACCACACTGCTCCTTGTGCAGATGGGGATAACTCTGACGACACACGGCATCCCCAAAACCACATCCATGGAGGGGCCGGCCCTTACCCTCCCTGAATCACCTACTGAGGCCATCAGTCCACCGCTGGCTCCCACGAGGGGCTGTTTCCTCAGACTGCATTTGCTATCCAGTCTCACGGTGTTCCGTCAGACCCTGGATCCCCAATTCTGTATCACACCCAGAAACACTCCGTGCCGTCTACAACTGTCCACATTCAGTCCGTGGGCAAGGAGCACGGAAGAGTTCCCATGAGCTCTTAGAGCAGTAGCGGGAAGAATGTCCTACCCCGGCCTGGCAGGGGAAGGAGCGGGGCTGGGAAGCCTTGGGAAAGGCCCTGCAGTCCCATGGGCTGGGGGCTCGTCCCCCTTTTCAGAGCCCCACACTGTGCCGTGCATGGGGCCACTGAGACAAATACAACAGAACTGCTGTCCTCAGGCCGATGGGGAAAGACAGGCAAGGAAACCGATCACTACCTCCAGAGAGGGAAGTGAAACAGACCACTATCCTCCAGAGGGGGAAGACATGCGGGGCCCAGAGGGCAGCAGCTGAGACAGACACGGAGATGGACAAAGGGCAGGACTAGCTCCAGTGGTAGTCAGATTCCACAGACACGTGGAAGGCACAGCAAACAGATGCCACAAGACACCCACATGTGCTAGCACCTGGCCATGTGCCAAAAGATGGAGCAGGCGTTGTGCTGGATGGGCCAGAGTGCACTCCTGCTGCTGGGGCGCTTTTGGCTGAGGTCCCCAGCCCGCTGCGCTGTGTGGTGCTGTGAGACCTGTCACCTGTGCCATGCTGACTACACAAGTGGTAGCCACCTACGCCAGGGCAGCATTCTGTGGCTGGCCAAGGCATAAGAAGCAGTCAGGCCCAAGAACTCAGCCAACAGGGCCAGGGATGTGGGTGACCAGAGCTGCTGTCCTGGGAGCATGTGCCCCAGAGACTGAGTGAGACTGAGCTGTTGGAAGAGGATACGCATGTCCACGCCAAGGGGCCAAGAGCAGGGTTTCTGGTGGGTCTGTGCAGAGGCAGGAAGGCAATTCGGAAAGACCAGCTGCTTTCTGGGTCCCCTGTTCCAAAGCTGAGAGGCAGTGCAATGTGCAGCTCCCAGAAAGAGCAGGTGCCCTTCCCAGGAAGGAACTGACAGCTGTTCCTGAGGCGGCCACTACCACTGCCCCAGAAGGCAGGTTTTTCATCTGTGTGGCAAACGGCACTCCAAGACATTCAGTTGCTGGCTCGAGGTCCCAGAGCTGGTCCATGGCAAGGCAGGGACTGGAGCCCAGGACAGCCGTCTGAAACCACACTCTTCCCTCCCTCCAGTATCTTCCCTCCCTCCAGCAGCTGTCCATTGATGGGATGGGTGTTTGCACAGGGACAAGTGTGAGGTGCCAGAGGAATGAGGGTGGGGACAGACCACATAATGCCTTCCTCTTCCTAGAGCTTCCTGGGGAGACTTGGCTGGTGGCCTCCCTGCTTAGCTGCGTCCTCCTGAAGGTGACAGTCCATGCCTCCTGCTCACATTGGGCCACATACCCCAGCATCCCAGCCAGGACACCTCCTGAGCCAGGGTGCTCACCAGGAGCAAAGCCACAGGCATCAGGGCTTACAAGTGAGTGGTGAGTGGTGAGTGGTTGTGGCAGGAATCTGGGTGGGGGCAGCCCATGCCTATGGAGAGGGGCACGTGGCCCCCAAGGAGGCACAGTGGCTGGAGCTCCTGCCCTGCCCCCCTTCCCTTGGTGCATCCACTGTTATGTGAGTGAAGCAGAGGCAGTGAAAATGCCAGGAGCTGTAACCTGTAACAAGGGGATGGGAAAGTGGGGGGTGGGGTACAGTTATCAACCAGGATTCCCGTTCCAGTCAGGAGGCACTGTGACTTTTCGAGTTCTGGGTTTGAACTGCACAGTCGTAGACGGGACCTGCCAGGAATCCGCACGAACTTCTGTGTCAGTTATGCTGTGTTACCTCCTTTCTTCAAATCTGTTCTTTATCCTGAAACCTCTTAAGTGCCAATTAGCTAAAAAATGGGATTTGCTGAGCATGCAAAGCCTGAAGCAGTGGTCTGCCCGTCAACAATCAGCGCCTCTCGGTAACCTCCTAATCCAGGACTGGGTCTGCAGAATCTGCCGGGGAGTCCCTGAGGCCTGTGGACATGGTTCCTGGACCTCTCCTGGGGCTCCAGAAGATCTTCCCCACCCAGATGCTCTTAGCAGAGCCCACTCAAGGTGCTGTGTCCCCCAGGAATCAGCTGGAGCTTGATTGTCTGGTTCTGGGCTTCTTCCTTTAGCCCACTCCTCTTCCCTCCTCTCCACTCCCTGTTGTCCCATGCAACCCAGTACAGAACGGCACAGGTCAGCTGAGCACACCCTCTGTGGCAGGTGGGGAACCAGCAGGGTGGAGAATCTGGCCCTGCACAAATGCACTTGGAGTGAAGACTGCCCACCTGACCACGGGGCAGGAGAGACCAGCGAGAAGATGAGGGCACGGGTTCCTGCTCACACCTCCGCTTTGCTGGCCCCCCGGGGACTGGCTTTTCACAAGGGGTGGAGGGGAGACAAGGAGAGGAGCTGCATTTGAGAGAAAGGGGTCCCTCAGTGATCTGAGATCCTGGCTATGGGAGGGGTCCCTGGGGCAGTGGAGGAGAAGTGCAGTGAGAGGAGTGGGCTTCCCACCCTGGCTCCCAGCACCACCCAGTGAGGACTCAGGCATCCCGTGGCCCTCTGACTCAGTTCCTTCAACTTTGAAATGAGGTTGCTACTAAACAGTTCACAGGATCGCTGTGAGGATGAAATATCATAGTGATCGCAAGTTTTCAAATCCTGCAAGGTGCTTACATTAGTCCAGGTGTGCAAAGTTGAGTAATACTCTCTTTAATGGGCAAGAGATCAACTAGTATTCATTGCTGACGATGATGGGAATGCTTTTGATGTGGAACATTCTGTTCGGAAAAAAAGACCATCAGTGCCTCTAGGCTCTGATTTGAGAATTGAAGCTTCGCAGTGTAGGCATCACCAGGGTGTGGAATGTGAAGTGTGTGCATCTGTATGTGAATGGTGTGTGTCTGTGTGCTGTCGTGTGAGTGCACTGTGTGCCTGTTGCGTATGTCAGTGTGTGTGGTGCGTGCATCCCTGTGTGAATGTGGGTGTATGTGAAGCTGTCTGTGTGCCGTCGTGAGTGCGCTGTGTGCGTGTTGTGTATGTGTGTGGGCATCCATGTGTGACTGTGTATGTGAAGGTGTGTGTCTGTGCTGTTGAGCATGTGTGTGTCACAGGCTCTCATCAGGCTCACAGCCTCTCAGGAAGGCAAAGTCCGGCGGAAACTCTAGAGCGGCGAGTCCTGCAGCCTGCCCTGCCCTCCAGTCTCGTGGGCAGAAACTGACTCTGCCACTGCCTAAGAGAAGGGATACAGGTGCTCGTGCCTCTGCTGCACCACACAGAGTACCAGGGGACACAGCCACCTCACGCAGAAGCCCACCCTCTGGACAGTGCAACTGCCGGGAATCCGCAGGCCCAGCACTGCTCTCGGTGCAGGCAGTCAGACCATAAGCCCACAGCTGGAGGGTGTGCACACACAGACCCCAAACACAGCTGGATGCCGACACCTCATGTCTCATGTTCTGCCTATCACTTGTACATATCAGCCCATCAACAAATGTTCATTTCCTTCCCAGTTTACTGGCAGAAGGTTTTCCAGAGAACTTCAAAGCCATTTTTCTCAAAGGCGATATGTGACTGTTCCCCAGAGTCACTGGAAGGCAGGGCTATTTCTTGAGATGGATGCATCACGCTGTCTAGTTTCTTTTCTCAGAATCTGCTGCTCCACTTTACCACTTCCCCAGGAGGACCGGGCTGTGGCTGGTATTTTTATTTCAGTCACTTTGGCAGCGGTCTGAAATAAATGACGTCCAAATGTGTCATTTGAACTTTCAATGGAGTTTACCATAGATGAAGAAAGGTGCTCCCCAATCACCTTTCTCCAATGAATCCCTCGAGTCTGCAAACAACACAACAATAACTGCTCTCACCAGCACCACCACCACTACCCGTCGCCGCCGCCATCCATCGCCGCCACCAACCACCACCACCACCAAGCACCGCTGCCGCCAACCACCACCACTGCTGCCATCCATCGCCACCACCACCACCACTGCCACCAAGCACCGCTGCCGCCACCCACCACTGAGGCAGCTCTCTCCCCACAGCCTCTTCCGTGCAGTGCTTCAGACACATTACTGAATCCTCATGAGGTCTCCTGCATGGGGAGGAGTATAAAATTCAACCAAGCAAAGGTCCCCACCAGCCACCATGGTGGGAGCAGCAAGCTGGAGTTCAGGGCCAGTTCCTCAACTGCTGCCAAAGTGACTGAAATAAAAATCCCAGCCACATTCACAGCATGTTTCATGCATGAACTCACTAAGCCCCCTCCCCTGGAGAGGGGTCCTCATGTTGGGGTCCAGGGGCATGATAGAACCCGAGGGAGGTGTCCCTTCATCATGCATCCCATTGGGGTTGCAGTGAAGGTCAGACTACAGCTCTCTCCTGGCCTCCTTCCACTGTCAGATCCACACCAAACCCGGCGGAGACCCCCTGGATGCAGAGTAGGCGTTCCCCTCGTGTGTCCTTTCGGTAGTTTCAGTGGCTTTGTGGAATCTAGCGTGGCGTGGGCTGTGCCTGGGCTGCCTCCTGCCTGGAAGTCTGAAAACTCCAGGCCATGCACAGGCATCCAGAGCCCACCCAATCCAACCTCCTCCCAGTGCAGGAAGGAAGTTGGCAGAACCCCATGCTCCGCAGGTAGGGGCCCGCAGACCTGGCAGCCCTGCCGTTCGTCAGCTGTGCGCTTGGGGAGAGACGCTGAACATCCCGGGACCCCGGGTTCTTTGTTCTCTCATTCGCCAAGAAAATATTTATTGAGCATCCAGTGTGGGCTTGGCACTGTGCTTGGTGCGCTCCTCTGGGAGTTGGGGCTGGCCAGGCTCCCCTACTGTCCAGGGGTGGTGAATTAATGATTTCTGAGTAGTATATATTTCGCATATAAAACCTTTCAAAGTGCAGAGTCCACACATATAAAACCTTTCAAAAGCAGAGTCCACAAGAGGAGTTATAAAAGGAGCTTGTAGCATGAGTGGGAGGGCTGGTAATTCCTGACATGTATTAAAAAGATCAACCACAGACCCAGAGAACACGGCCTCAGAGAACAGTGATTAAGTATAGACGAAAATACACAGAACCAAGAAGGAGGGCTCATAACCACTTTAAAGTACCAGAAAGCCCACTCCAGATTGGACTAAAATGCAAGCCTATAAGTGTCTCAATGTATAAAAGCCTGGTTAAGGCTAACCTGTAATCACAACGTATCCATATAATCACATAATGATGCCTTCAGAGGCAGGGGTGTGTGCAGAGCATGCTGGAGGAGGAAGACCTAAGCTCTCAGTGTAACAGTCAAGGGCTGCAAAGTGTAGCTCGAGGAGAACAGGGCGTTAATTGAGAGCTTCCTACCTGCCAAGTACCGTGCCAGGCACTAAACATAAACTCCAAGGGCTGAACTCTTACCATCATCCCACATGGCAGCTGCGGCTCCTGTTCCCAGCGAGGAAGCCAAAGCTCCCAGAGATTAAATGATCACCTACACTCAGAGGCAGCAGTGGATCTCTGCATTTTCTTTGTGTGTTCGTACAGTCTCCACCCCTTCCCATGGGTGGGGGCCCGGCGGGAGGGGTAGATTTCCCTCCTGTGTGCAGCAGTGGTGGGATGCGGGTCCTGGCTGGTTTACTGGCTGCGGGGAGAGCTTCCCTGTCCCCTCTCTCATTGTCCTTGGTGGGCTACAATGCAGGCACATGATCTTGGCCACCTGGATGTTTCCACTTGGAGCTCAGCGGGAATGACACCAAGGCCTCGTGAAAACAGTATGTAGCAGCTGCAGCAACAGGATTAAGAGTGGAACAGAAGTAGCCTCAGGTCCCAGAGCAGCTCCCCAAGGGCGTACCTGAACCGACGGCGTCGGGGTGTGACCTCAGCTGGGGTCCGGCAGTAGCCGAGCCTCCTGATTCCCCATTCTGACTCTGAGTGGCTCCGTGAACTCCCTGATAGCCTTCCCAGGCACCTGCTGTTCTGCTGAAGTTGGCCAGAGTCCGCTTCTGTTGCTAGCAGCTAAGAACGCTGATTCTCAAGCAGCAGCTGCCCGATTCACACCAGGCCCTTCCCATCAAAGCTGCGCCGTTTCCCTTAGGATCCCGCTTCTCATGATGGGGAGAGAGGCTCGCTCACTCCTCCGGGGTGCACACGCACGGGGGAGAAGCTTGTAGAAGGTGCGGGCGTGTTGAGGAAAATTGTCTTTCAGCTTGACTTTGGAAAAGAGCCAGTGCTTTGATGGGCCGCAGGCCAGGAAGGCCCAAGCACTTAGCGGCCTCCGGAGAGCGGCGTGCCGATGCCCTCGAGACACCTTCAGCCAACCAAGGGCCTCAGAGGCAGGAGGAAGGCTGTCACCTAAAAATGCCCTGCACAGCCCCCACCCACTCAGAAGGACTGTGGCTTACCAGGGAAGGGACAGAAAACTTGGGAAGCCAAGGATTTCCAGCGCAGAGAGCTGGGGCTGTCTGTGGGGTGAGGAGAGACCGGAAAGCATAGCCAGCAGGTCAGGAGTCCTTTGAAGAGACACCGTTATTGCCAACGCCATAGCAGTGCAGTTCACACCAGCCAGTTGCAGGGATCAGAGACCCAACCCCAGAATCGCATTCGTCATGACCCACGCATCCAGAAGAGCCTCTAAACTCCAAGGGGCAAAGTGGACAGCTGGCAGCTCTTCCCCTGGCCAGCACGGGTGGCAGCTTTGGTAAAGCTAAGACTGGGGAGGAACATGAACTTGCTTTATCGATTCCCTTCCATTAATAAAACAGAGGGCCCCACACTGGGCGCTTCATAAATGTGTCCTTGCTTAACCACCAACAAAAATCCGCAAGGAAAACACGATGAACAGCACCGGAGCTGACAGATGTCCCAACAGGACCACCGGCGGAGGCACTGCAGACGAAAGTGCGCGGAGACTGAGGCAGGTGCTCACAGAAGTTGGGCGAATGGCACCAAGTAGGGGTTCTGTGTTACAGCTCCTCTCTGTTTAATGCCCGAGAAATTCTTTCTTTGACTGTGGGCACAGAGGTTAAGAGCCTCAAAGGAAAGCCACAGTGTAGAGCCCACAGGAGGAGCTCAATACAAATAAGATAAATAAAATAATATGAAAAATGAAGCTCTACTAAATGAACAAAGCACAGGCATCGGATGGGTAGGTCCCGGAGGCAGGGATGGGCTCTGGCTGTGCCTCGGATGGGCTGGACTCGTAACATGGGGATTTCTCCACAGACAGGAAGGGCATTCAGATGTGGGGGCAGGCACAAATGGAACATGCATCCCTACAGGTGGGTATCTCGATGGCCCAAGAGGAGGGCAGGAGGCGGGAAAATCCTCGCTAAAGTCACCAAGCCCGAGGATCACAGAGGAGTGCAACTGGGTGCGGCCTCACCTTTTATGAACTATTATTTTTTAACATCTTTATTGAGACATACTTCACATAGCATACAATTTACCCATTTAAAGTATACAATTCAGGCTGGGTGCAGTGGCTCACACCTATAATCCCAGCACTTTGGGAGGCTGAGGCAGGCGGATTGCCTGAGGTCAGGAGTTCGAGACCAGCCTGACCAACATGGAGAAACCACGTCCCTACTAAAAAGTGCAAAAAAATTAGCCAGGCATGGTAGCACACACCTGTGATCCCAGCTACTCAAGGGGCTGAGGCAGAAGAATCACTTGAATCCAGGAGGTGGAGGATGCAGTGAGCCGAGATAGTGTCACTGCACTCAAGCCTGAGCAACAGAGCAAGACTCCATTTCAAAAAAATAAAGTATACAATTCAGGGTTTTTTAAATATATCACAACCATCAGCATTATTACATTTCAGAATATTTCTATCTTTCCTCAGCACTATTTAATGTCAGAATATTCCCATGTCCCCCTAAAAAGCAACGCCATACCCACTGGTAGTCATTCCCTCCCCTCCCCACCCCCTCTGACAACCACCAATCTACTTTCCATCTCTATAGATTTACCAATTCTGGATGTATCATATAAACAGATTTGCATAATATGTGGGCTTTTGTGTCTGGCTTCTTTCACTTGGCATAATTTTAAAATATTCCCCTATGTTTTCACGTATATTAGTACTTTGTTCCTTTTTCTGGCTGAGTAGTATTCCATTGTATAGATATATCACATTTTATCCATCAGCTGATGGATAGGTAAACAAAAACACTTAAGCTGGCTGTTTCCACGTTTTGCTATTATGACAAATGCCGCCACAAACAGGCATGTACAAGTTTTGTGGATGTATGTTTTCAACGCTCTTTGCCTAGGAGTGGATGTGCCTGACTCCAAACCCCTTTGTGATTTCTGACTTGCGTCTGACAAAGGTTCCAACATGGATAAACACCAGAGTCTACTGATTGTAATATTTCATTATCAAAAACATCTGATTTGATAACTCTTCTAAAGACTAGGAAACAAATGCCAAATCCAGATAATCTACTTAACTTGTCCCACTTAGCATATGTCCAAAAAACAGAGAAAAAGTCACCTTGAATTGTACGGAAGCCATTTCTGCAACTGACTTCACAGTACAGTCTTGTCCAAAGGCGGTGCAGCAGTTTGCCCTGAGTGCATCAGCAACACTGACTAAGTGAGCACGGGGAATGGGCGTGAAGCATCCTCTTCTAGGCATGCCTGAGGCTGACAATGCTGGACAGGGAGGAGATCGCGAACTGAGGAATAGCAGGAAAGTTCCCAAGAGCCACCAGGCAATTTCCCGCACCAGACAGGAGGCAGGCTATGAAATCACTGAGTGTGGATGCGACAGCCGGGTGTAAATCTCATTGAAGCAGGGGACCTGGGCAATCGCCTCCGATTTCAGTCTCTGTCCCACAGCAGGGCCTTTCCGTGGCCCCAGGATACAAGTCTCATTTTGCCTGCTGGCATCTGGGGTCCTCCAGAGAGGACCTGACAGCCCGGCCCTGATCTTCCTGCTGTTCCTGCAGAAGCCCCCATTCTCTCTTAAGGAGTCCCCAGATGACAGCCAGCACAGCCCTGCAGGAACCATCCTCTCCCAGCCACAACAGCCAACCCCCACCTCAACCTCGGTAGCTGTGACTGTGCCTGCCATATAAACGGTGGCGACCACCCTGCTGAGCCACCAGACACTCCACATGCCAGCCCCTGAGGTTGGTGAGGCATGCTCCCGAGCGGCAGGATACTGAGTGACCCCCTTCCTCCTGCCACCCCGGACCCTCTTCCCTGACTCCTGTGTGTGCTGAGAGCAGAGGTTGCTAGAGGCACATCTGGCATCTCTGCACATCTGCCTGATACTAAATCACTGGGTAACTGGAAACATACAGGTGGGGGGAGATTCTGCTCAGACAGGCAGACCTGGCACACACATTCACCCTGTTCCCTCCTGAAACTGACAGAGAGACAGACCGTGCCAGAATAAATAAGATATGAAACCACTAGGAAGAGGAGGCAATGACAGCTGTGGAAAGAGGGCAACTAATTTTTGGAAGAAACAAAGAGGATGGGTGAGGGGTAACTGACCTAACAGAGCAACAGAAACTAAACCCTGGGAGGCAACGCCAAGGAGACTACTGCTGGAGGCGGGGAGGTGGGGGTTCACAAAGCAGGAGCAGCTGCAGGGCATGGGCAGGGACAAGCAATGAGTGCAGAGTGGCAGCTGAACGACCATGATGGATCCTGCGAGCCAGGGTCCAGGTGGAGCTGACAAAGTTTCAGGGATTTCACGAGTTGGCTGACATCGTGTAGGGAGCCTGAAACTGGACACTACAGGAGTGTTTACATCTCAGATACCAGCAAATGCTACAGACCAGGGCTCCCCATCCCCTGAGAGCTGGTTGTTAAACTTCTACCAGCACCCCACTGGGTAAAACTCTCCTCCTCCCAATGGCCACGGATGAACTGGACCTCAGTCAGACGGTGCAGAAGTTCTATTCTTGGCAGGACTCGGGCCAGGAAGCCTCTGGACTCAAGATTGTATGAAGGAGGGATGAAGGCAAAGTCCTGACACGAATTACGGAGAGGGGCAGCCCCCTCCTTGGATGTGGCTCCCTGAATTACAGAGTGGGACGGCCCCCTCCTTGGATGTGGCTCCCTGAACGTTGGCAGTGAGGTCCATGGCATACTCCGGGATCTCCTCTGGCCAGGCCAGAGGACGGACCAGGCCAGAGGACAGACTTGGGATAGGTGAGGGAGTCCCTAATGAACTCTGGGTGGGGCCCACCACACTTCCTGTCCATGAAGCCCACCAGTCAGCCATCCTGCCCAAGCACAGAGCCCAGCACTTCCCATCTGCTTTAGGGCCTCATAGGAATAAAGGCCAAAGGGCACAGCCATTTGAGGACAACCTTTAAAGTAAAAGAGACAAAGAGAAATAAAGGAGAAGACAAAGAGGAAGGCAGAAATAATACAGAGAACAAACAAACTTTCAAAGAAAGCAGCAATTAATATTCTCACAGAGATAAGAAAAGGCTGTCCAACCATTACAAAAGAACAAGGTTCTATAAAAAGGAACTGAGAACAAGGAACAGCTCTTGGAAATTAAAAATTAAATAAAAGGCCGGGCGCGGTGGCTCACGCCTGTAATCCCAGCACTTTGGGAGGCCGAGACGGGCGGATCACTAGGTCAGGAGATCGAGATCATCCTGGCGAAAACGGTGAAACCCCGTCTCTACTAAAAAATACAAAAAAAGTAGCTGGGCGAGGTGGCGGGCGCCTGTAGTCCCAGCCACTCGGGAGGCTGAGGCAGGAGAATGGCATGAACCCGGGAGGTGGAGCTTGCAGTGAGCTGAGATCACGCCACTGCACTCCAGCCTGGGCGACAGAGCGAGACTCCGTCTCAAAAAAAAAAAAATTAAATAAAAAAATTTAATACGCAGATTGGACATGAAATTGTGGACATTTTCCAGGAAGCAGTATAAGCATTCTAAGAGACAGGAAACAGCACAGAAAATAAAATTAAAGGAGTAGCCAAGGAGGTCCAAGATCCAATAAACAGGCATTCTGGAAGAGAAAACCCAGGAACAGGGAGGTAGAATGTCAGTATAAAAACCATTTTTCAAAGTCCTTGTTTTGGTGCCTGTGTTTGTTTTCACTGAAATGGCCCACTGAGGGCCTAGAACAAATGAGTTTCAAAGAACATCAGGAGGCATTATGTGAAATTACAGAACACTGGAGACTGAAGAGAAGATACTAAAGGCTTCCCAAGAGAAGCAAGCAGGTCACCTGCAAAGGACAAGGAGCTCGGAATCTGGATGGCGGGGAATTCTCAGTAGGATGGAGGGAGCTCATTTTTTAAAGCCATGTATTTTTGGAAGCTCAAAGATGAGAGCAACACCTTCGCAGTTCCCAGGGGAAAAGAATCTAAATCCTAAATTCTGCTGAGTGATCAATTAAATTTGCGGGAGGTTTAAGATATATTTTTTTGGACATGCAATATTTCAAAGACATGTTTTTTCTATGCACTCTTTCCTGGAAAAGCACTAGAAGATGCGCTCCGGCAAACTGAAGAAGTAAACCTATAAAGAGAAAGGCAGGGGAAGCAGAAGCAGGATCTGGCACAGACGAGAGCCCAGGGCCTTGCTAGGGATGGTGGAATGTGCCAGGACCACAGCCCTGCAGCAGGCCTGGAGGACAGCAGGCCAGACGGAAGCAAGACAGGAGAATGCTGGAGAGACATCTCCCAGAATCACACATGCACACGTGATGCAGCTAATGGGTTTGGGGGTATTGAGAGAAATTTTGTGGGTCTGATGGAAAGTCCAAGAAAAGTTAGCATCATAGAAAAATAAACAGTAAGAACATACAATTATAATTCTAGAAAAAGCAAAAAAAAAAAAAAAACTGTTGAAGGAAGGGAAGTATAATCATAATACATGTTTGGCTTAGCTGTGAAAAACAATCGCATTGTCACAGTAAAAATGAACAGAAGAACTGTGTGGGGATTTAACCAAGAACTGTGCTAGAACTGTAGTAGACAGGCAGAGGTGAGCAGCCCACAGGTGATGTCTAACACCGAAAGATCATGCTACACCAGTGTACTCTATTTGGCATTAATTCAGTCATATTTTCAAGGTAAATGCCTAAGGAAACAGCTTAGCATTTGCAGAAGTGCCTCTGAGGACTGGCGCTGGGTCATGCGGAGGGTAGCAGTGAGGACTATTGGTCTTCGTTATGTGCCTTGTGGAATGAATTGGCTTCTTAAGTCACATGTATATATCACTCAAAAATAAAAAACCTTTATAGAAAACTCATCATCAAAGGAAAATGTTAATGAGTTAAATAACAGATATTTTTAACTAGAGACTCCTATATAAATTAGTATATTTTCTGTACCCCCAAAACACACAAACCAAGAGTAAAGGTGTTGGAATCAGGGCCTAGAATTTGAATCCTTGGAAGAGCTTTGCCTTCCAGGGGTACGGGCTACAGCTAAGGTGAACCCCAGTTTCCTTAACTACGGAATGGGGGAAGACATAAGTTACTTTACATGGGTTTGGGGAAGGTTAAAGACACCGCATGTGTGAGGCTGGGCCGGAACGGTGCTTTGCAGACAGCTGCTAGAAGGGTCTGGAGCTGCAAGCTCCACGCCTGGCCCTGACAGCCTCCTCCGAACGGGAGTGACTGGCCTACTTCTCCACCCTCCCTCAGGCTGTCTTCTCAGCTCTCCTGAGCTCTACCAGGGAAGGGGGCTGAGGATGCAGAGGCCGGGTGCCAGCTGCTTGAGGACTGTGCTGCCAGTCTCCCTGTGTCCCCACAAGCAGGGCATGCCCCGGCAGGTAGAACATAAAGAGGCAGCGAACTGGACCCACTCTGATGAGGTCTCATATCTGCGAGACCTAGAGTAAGTCATGTCCCCTCTTGCACCTCAGTTTCCTCCTCTTAAAATGTTATGACAAGGTAGCTGCTGTGGGGCTGGTGTGGGGACAGTGCAAGAAGGGAGGGGGAGCACCAGCTCAGACCCCTCCTGTCCCACAAGCAACACGCTGCAGTGCCTCCCAGGTCCACGGCCAGCCCCCTTCTCCCATCATGCTCCAGAGAGAAGGTGCCTTCCAGAACCATCCTCTAGAAGGATGGCAGATGCTGCAGGAATGAGACTTGGTGCTGGTCTATGAGCTGGGAAGGGCCAGGCCTAGAGAGGAGGGAGCCACCAGGCCTCCCTGAGCACCATTTCTAGCACCTTGGCAGCAGCACTGGGTGGGGAGAGGCAAACAGCTCACCATGAGGCCTCAAGAGCTGACTCTGGGCCCAGCTCTGCTCAGCACTAGTTGGGGGTCCTCAGAAAGCTGGTACCCAGGTCAGCAAGGCAGGCTTCCTGGGTTCTAATGTGTGCCAGGCCGCAGAATGGGCTGCCTGGGGACACAGAATGAATCAGATGTCACAGGCCCTACGGAGCCTACAGAATCATGGGAAAGACAGGCAGGTAGCAGACAAAAACCACGTGGTGACGGCACCAGGGCAGAGGTGACGGTGACGGGGGAAAGGTGATGGTGCCGGGGCAGAAGTGACAGCACTGAGCAGAGGTGACAGCATCAGGGCAGAGGGCTGCAGACGGGAATGTGGTTCACAGAGGACGGACTGCTCAGCCCAGCCCGGGGGTTGGTGAGGGCGCCCCAGAAAGTTCCTGGAAAAGGTGACACCAGAATTCAGCCCAGTCCAACTGACTCAAATGTCCCCTTTTCTCTCCCTCCATCTTCCCTCACTGCCTCTGAGCTCCCGCCTCTGAGCTCGAAGCCCGGCAAGAAGAAGAATCACGTTCCTCCGGCAGCCGCCGCAGCTGTGCAGTCCGCCCAGCATCCCTGTGCTCCGTGAAGCAGGCGGTGGGCGGCCAGGGGCAGGCTGTGATGTCAAACAGGGAGAATTATGTCTGCTGGGAGAGGCAGCAGGACAGAGATGAAGCCTCGAGCTGGGCCTGTTTCCATGCCAATGGCCTTCCCAGTGGAGACAGGGCGATGAGAAGCCAAGAACAGTCACTGTCGCTGCTCAGAACCCCTCAAGCTGTCAGGGAAGAGGGAGAAATTGCTCAGCTTGGAGGAGCAGACTGTCTAGCAAGAGGGAGGGTTAGAAGTCCCTCAGGCAAGAGTAGGCCCAGGAGAAGGACCCTGGGGGCCCTGAGGAGGACGTTAGGCCCAGGGGAAGGACCCAGGCCCCCGAGCAGGACATTAGGCCCAGAGGAAGGACCCGGGCCCCCGAGAATGACATTAGGCCCAGGGGAAGGACCCAGGCTCCCGAGCAGGACATTAGGCCCAGAGGAAGGACCCAGGCCCCCGAGAATGACATTAGGCCCAGGGGAAGGACCCAGGGCCCCCGAGGAGGACATTAGGCCCAGAGGAAGGACCCGGGGCCCCCGAAGAGGATATTAAAGGACAGGACAGGGAATCCAGAGTTCAGAGGCTCCTCTGGGACCGGCTTTACTTCCCTAAATTCAGATCTCACAGCTCTCCTTCCAGGTAGACAGGAAGCTGAGACTCTGAAATACTAACTTTTCCAGTTGTACAGCCAATAAGTAGCAGGGCTAGAACCTGAATCTAGGTCTGTTTTCAAAGCTTTCCCTCCTAAACTCTGCTCTAGTTAGCCTCAAAAAAAGAAAGGAAAAGAAAGGAAAAAGGAAAGCAAAGGAAGAAAACCAGTAGCTGTGAGCTCCAAGGGTTGCTATCCTAAAATACTCCCAGAAGGCGCCAAAGACAGACAGAAGGTGTGGTTTCAGAATCCTGCACCCAAGGAGTTCCTATAAATCACCCAACGTGCTTGCAGAGCAGGGTCTGGAAAACGACGCTGCTAGCTCCTTGAGGACGGACATGGCCAGACACCGAGTTGATGCCAGCAGGGCCACTGATGTCGTAGGAAACTCGCATGCTCCTTACTGCCACCAGGATGTGTACAGCAAAGCAGCCAGCACCTGGGCCTGGCTCTCAGCAGCTTCCCCCAGGTCCTGCTGTGGGTCAGCTGCAATCCCAGGGTCACCTGTAAAGTCTTGCAGTGGACAGTCTGCTTTAGAACATGTGTATCAGTCAATTGAGGGGAAGGGACTGCAAAAGGAAGAGAAGAAATGCAAGAGAGCCTTCAGTCCGGATAAGCTCCCATCACTCCCAACTCCCTGCCCACCTTCCCTGTGGCAGAAGGTGCGTGTCATCCTCTCTTACTGGAGATGAGAATGGGGGCAGGGGTAGCAAATAACTTGCTCAAGGTCACAAAGCTGACCTGAAATTCACATTCCTTCCATTTCTAAATCACCACAACTACTCAGCATTCGTAACCGCTTTTTTTTTTTTTTTTTTTTGGAGACAGTCTTGCTGTGTCGCCCAGGTTGGAGTGCAGTGGTGTGATCTCAGCTCACTGCAACTTCTGCCTCCTGGATTCAAGCAATTCTCCTGCCTCAGCTTCCCAAGTGGATGCGATTATAGACTTGCGTAACCATACCTGGCTGGTTAATTTTTGTATTTTCAGTAGAGACGAGATTTTACCATGTAGGCCAGGTTGGTCTCAAACTCCTGACCTCAAATGATCCGCCTGGCTTAGCCTCCCAAAGTGCTGGGATTACAGGAGTGAGCTACAGCGCCTGGCAAGCACTCACTAACATTCAACAGTCAATCCACAGATATTTCTGACAGGAGGGTCTATGCTACCTGAGGACTCGTGGTGGGAAGTGGGGGTGAGCAGTGGCTCCAGGGGTCACCAGCAGGGGAACACACACAGAGGGCAGGGAGGCTGAGTGGGCAAACACGGGGGAGTTTTGTGCTCATCACTTGACTCTTCACAGACACCTTGAGAGACCTGATGTAGAAGTCGAGGCCCAGTGAGGTTAAGGAACCTGCATAAGGGACACGGGCAGTGAGTGACGGAGCCAGGCTGGGGACCAGGCAGGTGGATTCTCGAGCCTGGACAAAACTGGCTTAACCACTGGAGAAACTGGCAAGCTGCGTTTGGCAGGTGCTATACACACAGTGGGTGGGAGAACTGCAGGGCACCAGGGGGCAGCCTTGGTGACCGGGGAAGCTTCTGGAAGGGATGATGTGGAGGCCTGGAAGGCCAGACTTGACAGATGAGAGGGGGTGACCAGGCAAAGCGGGGCCTGGGTGAACTGGATTTTCAGAGCGAGGTGCAGAGGAAAGGCAGGGACAAGGGGATAGCGTGCACCTTCTGGGTAGAAAGCAGCTGGGCCAGCCAGGTGCTGGTGAGGCTATGGGGAATGGAGGAAAGGCTGGTCAATCTGTCCCTAGAACGTCCCTTGCCAGCCCACCAGGTGCAGATCTAGAGCAATGCTGGGCATACTGCAGCACGGGAAGAGCTTTGAATCCCTGGCTTGTGGGGCTGGGAGAGACGCGAGGGGGCTGCCCCCATCTCAGCATGGAGATGGGCCACAGGGGCCAACCCAGAGGGGACAGAGGAGAAGTGGAGCTGAGATAGTCCCCTCCCACCTCACTGCTCCTTGGAGAACATCCCATGGCTCCTGAGTGTTTTCTGGGACCCAACTGCAGTTCTGGGACTTGCCTACAAAGAGGAAGACGGAGCCTCCCACAGAGGGGCATGTCATTTGTACATAATATTCACATCTTAAAATGGAAGCGCATCTGTCATGACCTCTGCAATGCCAAGCCACCCTTCCTGTGCTTCGTGGATAAGGACACTGTCTTGGGTCCGCCAACCCCTGCCAGGAACGGTGACTTCTCACCTCCTTCCATCAGCTGCTTGGAACCAAACTCACAGTCCGCCCTCATTGCATGCGCAGGCACAGTCTCAGCTGCATTTCTGTCTCCATTTAATAACCACTCTTCTTCTTTTTCTCCTTTTGCTCCAGATGATATACATTTAAGTGTATATTATCTTGCATTTTTGATGAATCCTTGTGAGCCATTTAAGTCCTATCTTCAGTAACGAAGGACACACACACACACACACACACACACACACACACACACACCAGCCACTGCTTTCTGAGCACCCCCAGGGTGCTGCAGGCTGGGCCTGGTGCTCTGTGCAGGTCAGTCCCATGCCTTGCAGGGGCCACTGGAGCAGGTTTGCAGCATCCTATCTGGAGTTAAGTCAATGAGGTTAGAGAGGCCGAGACACCTATTCAGTGGACAAGGCTAGGGATAGCAGGTTCAGGCTGAAAATCTCATATATTTCCACATGCCATGCAGCAGTGGCAGTGACAGTTCTGTCTCTCTTTGAGGACAGAATGTTAGAGTGCTACTTATGGCAGTTACATCTCAGGAGTTCCTTTTTCCTTGAAAACTGAGAAGTTGATAGACTACCAAGAGGATGAACTAGTGGAAAAGGAGCAGGATGGATGTGTGATTCAGGGCTGCTCCAGGCAGCCAGACCCATGGATCGTCTTCATGGCCCTCAATCGAGCAGCTGCGGCGTGCCCTCCTGGTCTCCCGCTCCACAGGCTGGGCTTCTTGTTCATTAACCCCTTACCTGTGGATGCGTCCTGGCAGCGGGCGCCACATGGCTGGTGAGCAGGGTGAGGCTTGGGCTCACGGCTGCAGCTCACCGCACAGCCTTCTCTTTAGAAGGTTTTTCCTTTGCAGGGGTCCTAATGATTTCCGCTTCCTCCACTGCTGGGGGCCACTCAGCCATGAGCTGCTCACTCCTCTATGGGATGGATGGTGAAATAGACGCAACTTAGGTAAAAGACTTTCGGGAATACCTCCAGGCCATGGGAACACACAGAGCCACATACAACATGACCTGCACCCTTGGGTCAGAGAGAGACTTGCTTACTCATGTCTTACAAAGTCATACCGAGATCCCCAAAGAGAAACAGGAGGATCACAAAAAAATGTGCTGAATTAATCCATTTTAGTTCTGTCATTTATTCTTAAGTTACTGCGTGTACCAGTATATGCTAAGTAATCGGCATACTTTGTTTACACATGAGTGTAGGGTTTACTATCCTCATTTCATGGATGAGAAAAGAAAGGCTCAAAGACTTTAGGTCATTTGCCCTTGGCTAGTTAGTGACTGACTCCGGGGCTTTCTGACTCCAAAGAGTATTCTTAACAGCTTCCTGCATGCATGCCCTGTCTCTAGGCGCTGGGCCCTGTGCAGTGATGAAATGATGTGATCCCTCCCTCAGGGGTGGAGAGTCCGATCAGGAGCTGTGAGGATAAGAGAAAAAGACAGGCCTGGCACGGTGGCTCATGCCTGTAATCCCAGCGCTTTGGGAGGCTGAAGCGTGTGGATCAGTTGAGGTCAGGAGTTTGAGACCAGCCTGGCCAACGTGGCGAAACTCTGTCTCTACTAAAAACACAAAAATTAGCCAGGCATGGTGGTGTGTGCCTATAATCACAGCTACTCAGGAGGCTGAGGCAGGAGAATTGCTTGAACCCGGGAGGCGGAGGTTGCAGTGAGCTGAAATCATGCTATTGCACTCTAGTCTGTGCAACAGAGCAAGGCTCCATCTCAAAAAAAAAAAAAAAAAAAAAAAAAAATAGTAACACAGTCAGTGGTGTGCTGGTATATGTTTAACAACTGGCTGTTGTGGAGGTAACCTGACTTTTAGTATTTTCCAATTTCTAGGGTGTAAATACTTCCTGCCTGGCTGATTTCTAGTTACCAATGTGATGTTAACTGACTCACGTAATTCCTGACAACATGAGCTGTCCAAGTGGAGTGAAGAGTCTTGCTCCTCCGTCACCTGGCAAAGCTTTCCCTAATCTATGAGAACCAGATCAAATGGCAATGCCTGAGGAAAGCTTTCCTTGTCCTCTTCAGACACAATTTTCTGTGACCCCTTAGTCCCTTGTACACATCTTAATCACAAGACTTATTCTCCAGTACGGAGGTCCCCAACCCCCTGGCCACAGACCAGTACCAGTCCATGGCCCGTCAGGAACCAGGCTGGACAGCAGGAGGTGAGCGGCGGGTGAAGCTTCATCTGTATTTGCAGTCATTCCCCATCGTTTATATTACTGCCTGAGCTCCACCTCCTGTCAGATCAGCAGCGGCATTAAATTCTCATAGAAGCGCAAACCCTATTGTGAACTGCACATGTGATGGATCTAGGTTGTGTGCTCCTTATGAGAATCTAATGCCTTATGATCTGTCACTGTCTCCCATCATCCCCAGATGGGACCATCTAGTCTAGCTGCAGGAAAACAGGCTCAGGGCTCCCACTGATACTACATTATGGTGAGTTATAGAATTATTTCATTACATGTTACAACGTAATAATAGTAGAAATAAAGTGCACGATAAAGGTAACGGGCTTGAATCATCCTGAAACCATGCCCCGCCACTGACAATGGAAAAATGGCCTTCCGAGAAACCATTCCCTGCTGCCAAAAAGGTTGGGGACCACTGCTCTAGCATTTATCATCACTCCTTGGAGGCCCCTGGGACAGGGACGATCTCATTGGTGCACAGAGGTGGCATATGGAAGACAGTAGTATTTCAGAGACAACTATAGATAAATTCCACTGATGAGCATAGGGGCAAAAATTCTAAATGAAGCATTGGCAAATCAAACCCAGCAGGGCACCGAAAGAATCATCCACCAGCACCAAGTATGATTAAGTCAAGGAGAGCTCACATCAAGAAATCTACCATCCAGGCTGGGCATGGTAGCTCACACCTATAATCCCAGCACTTTGGGAGGCCGAGGCAGGCAGATCATGAGGTCAGGAGATCAAGACCATCCTGGCTAACATGGTGAAACCCCATCTCTACTAAAAATACAAAAACATTTAGCTGGGCGTGGTGGCATGCACCTGTAGTCCCAGCTACTCAGGAGGCTGAGGCAGGAGAATTGCCCCAGGTGGCCATTCAAAATCATTACAACATTGAAAAGGGAAAAAAAGTTACAAGTATGCTGATAAATGCCAAAAGACATTTGATTTTTTTTTTTAATTTCAGATTTCAGAAAAGAAAACTCTTCAAATGGGGAGAGAAGAAAATTATCTTATTTATGTATGTATTTATGTATGTATTTATTTATTTATTTATTATTTTTGTGAGACAGAGTCTTACTCTGCCACCCAGGCTGGAGTGCAGTGGCACCACCTCGGCTCACTGAAGCCTCTGCCTCTGGGGTTCAAGCAAATCTCCTGCCTCAGCCTCCAGAGTAGCTGGGGCTACAGGCATGCATCACCACGCCTGGGTATTTTTGTATTTTTAGTAGATATGGGGTTCCACCATGTTGGCCAGACTGGTCTGGAACTCCTGACCTCAAGTGATCCACCTGCCTTGGCCTCCCAAAGTGCTGGGATTATAGGCATGAGCCACCACACCTGGCCAAAGTTATAAGAACTATTTCATTAAAAAGCAAATATTCCACATATACACATTTTTATGTATTTCCAAATAGAATGCTAACTTTAAACTGTATAATATGCTTTTAAAGTTCAAATGGACAAATAACTACGAAAGCTGTAAAGAAACGTGAGAAAGAACTTGCTTTATCGGGTATTAAAACATATCTTAAAGCCCTTATGACAAAAGGGTATGGCATTAGCACAGCAGTCCTTACAGTAGAACAGATAATTCAGAAATAGATCTGTGTTTACAAAAGAACTAAAGATAGTACAAAGGTTGCATGCTAATTCAAGGAAAAATGGATGGTTTTTAAAATCAACTGGTCCTGGCATAACCAACTAAACACCAAGTAAAACAAAACAAGGATCTGTCTTACTGTATATGCACAAATGAATTTCAGATGTTTTAAATTTTAAAAATAAAAAGAGAGTATGTGTGTGTATGTTTTATACATATAAAATCTGGTAATGGGGACACATCCCTAAGAGGATATACTGGATTGCAGAAAAACGAACAAATTTTATGTGGCAAAAGCCATGAAAACAAAGTCAAAAGAAATATAGCAGACCAGGAAATGTATCTGCAGCACACACAGCAGTCTTTTCCTACTCCAGGTCACAATCTCCCACAAATGGACAAGAAAAAGCCACATAATTCTATAGAAGGGGCAGAGAATGTGAACAGGGCATCTAAGGAGAGAAATCCACATGATCAAAGAAATACACGAGCAAAGCCCAGCCTCACCAGCAGCCAGGGAAAAGCAACTTAAAGCAGCAACAATGTGTTTCATCCAGTGGATGGCAAATGGCAAAATATGAAGCCCCTGCATGTGCACAGTGCTGAGAAGGGTGAGGCTGAGGGACTGCTCTCCCAGGCTGGGGCCACGCAGATGCTGCAGCCCAGTACTTGGAGAGTACATCGGGGCAAAGGTCAAAATGTCAGCATGCGGGTCTCAGAGGAGTCTAAGAGTAGCAGGACCCGGCTTCTGTAAAACAAATCCATTTCCTATATGTTAATATATCTCTGTATGCCTCAATGTGAGCCTGTAGAAATGTGGCAAAGGTCCTACCCCAGGGTCTAGACTGGGCTTCTCTGAAGGATGGGAATGGAGACGGCAGAGAAGACGAACACTTTTCATACTGCTTTGCATTATTTCACTAGTTCAAATAAGCGGAGATTACTCTTACAACTTAAAAAACATAATCAGTGTTTTTAAAGTGCTTTCTCGACGATGAACCAGCACCCATGGTGGGGCTCCGTGACGGTTCAGCCGCCATGGCGCACGGGACCCATGAGCTTGTTAAGGCTTCTGAGTAGAGATCAGCAGATTCGTGTGCCATCATAGCCTGGTAAATAGGAATCAAAAAGGTAGCAGCTGGAGTTCTCCCCACGGAGCTTGATGGGGAGAAAATGAATCGTGGTGCCATGCTCAGCTATTGGCTGGGCCTAAATTGTTCCTCACTCTGAGAATTCGTTAAGTGGCTGAGCAATAAAGAAGAGAGATTTGAGAGTTCTTTCTCGGCACAATGGCTTTGACCCCTACCCTTTCAGTCATGATGGCTTTATTAGGGACCGTGGGGTGCTGCAAAGAGCCTTGAGGCTCTGGGCAGACCAGTTCATCCAGCTCAATTAAAAACCCGTCACCTGGTGCTGAGCTGGGCCAGCCCTGGGCCAGGCCGTGGGGGAGGACAAGTGACTTCCTCAGTCCCTTCCTCAATTCTGTATTAGCATCTACTCCAGGCCACACACCAGCACCGAGGAAGCAGACCTGGAAGACCGCACGACCCACTCCGAAGTGGCTCCCAGGTTACTGGGGTCAGTGACACATGAGGAGATGATCTCCACAGCCTTCTAAGGCACAGTCTCCCATGGTCAAACGAAAGGGTTGCCCAGGTGCTCCTGTGCTCCGAGAGAAAAATGCCAGGTACCAGCTACAAAGGGCAAGGAGACCCCGCCCCAGGCTCTTGGAGAGCTCAGGTGAGGGCACCAACACTGGCAACCCAGGCCTGTGTATTCACACCCTATTGTGCGGTTGAAAAGAGGGCACCCAGGGGTCAGACCTCAAGGAGGTGTTAGAGACGGCCTCTCTCAAGGAGAGGAGTCTGACCCGAGAGCTGTAGGAGGGCAGGGGGCTTGCCTTGCCTCCATGCGAAGGACAGCAGAGGGGCTGCCACCTGCCAGAGGCCTGCTGAGTACACGAGCCCTCTCAGACACGCCGCCTGCTGCTGGCACATGGAGTCCTCAGACACCAGCACCATGGTTGGCTAGGGTGGCAGTAGTGCAAACATGAGCAAAGCCTTATTCCTGCCTGCCAGTCAGTTCAGGCAACCGTCACAACGTATCACGACTGTGGCTTAAACAATGGACACTGATTTCTCACAGTTCTGGAGGCTGCAAGTCCAAGACCAAGGTGCCAGGAGGGTGGGTGTCTGGTGAGGGCCCTCCCCTGGCTGGCGGTCTGCTAACCTACTGCTGTGAGCTCAACATGGCCTTTCCTCAGGTGTGTGCAGCTCTCTGGCGCCTCTTCCTATGGGGACAGTAATTCAATTGACTCAAGGTCCCATCCTCATCCCCCATTTCAGCTTAGTTGCCTTCTCAGAGGTCTCATCTCCATATGCAAATCACACTGGGGGTCAGGGCTGCAACATACAATTTTGGGGGGACACATTCAGTCCGTATCAGTACCCTTCCCAGTGCCCAGTCACCCCAGAGGCACCAGGGGGGAGGAGCTTTGATTGTCATAGGAAGGCAGCGCTTGAGCTGGACCAGGTGCCCAGCAGTCTGACATGGAGAAAGTGTGTGTATGTAAGTGGGGGAAGCAGGTGGGGACCGAGAGTTGGCATCCAGGCTAAGGGGCTCAAGCAAGCAGAGGCTTGGTGCCCAAATGCAGAGTGGGTTCACAGAAAAGAGATCAAGGTGCCCAGGGTGTGGGTGGTGGAGCAGCCTGAAAAGACGCCACGAAGAGCTTGAAACGCCACACCAAGGACTTCAGATGTCCCCTGCAGCCCCCTGCAACCCTGGAACCATCAAAGACTCAGAGTGACCCACCCAGACCAGCAGATTCCCCCATTTATCCCCAGCCTTGGGCCTGTGCTTCAGGAGCTGCCGTGCCCAGGAAAGGGGTGCATGGGGGTCTCTCCCAGGTGGAAACAGAGACCTATAGAAAGACTTGCCGGCTGACGGACAGTGTTCCTGGGGAGCCCTGCAGCAGAGGTGCCAGGCTTTCCAGGTATGGGGCTGAGGCTGAGCTCTGAACATCCCTGGGGCCTGCAGAGGCAACTGCGCTGACACAAAGAGAGGCCTGATGGGCATCCTCAGGATAACAAAATGTGAATGGCTGGGGTCTCAAGGCCACGTGACTGTTCAAGCCCACACCTGCTCCCTCCCTTCACCCACCCTTGGCACAGAAGGTCTTGGACAGAGTTGAAAGGCACTGGACTGACTGCTGATAATTTGTTAGACACGCCCGTGAGGATCGGGATAACAATACCCAGGCCTTCTATGACAGGAGCAGGCAGCAGTTTACATGCGGCTCTCATGTGTATCATTTCACCCCATTTTCACTCAGAGCCAAAAGCTTATGGGAGGGAGGTGATGTCTTCCCCATTTTATAGAGGAGAAAACAGACTCAAAGAATTTGACTGTTAAAGAAAGTGGTCAGGCCTTGGCCACAAGGTTTTCTGGGTTTTGGAACCAGCCCTGAGCAGTGTGTGTACAGATCACGTAATTCCGGGAGCTCAGTTTCCTCCCCTGCAAAACGGACAAGGTGAGGAAGTCGCCAGGTCACTGAAGACGCCAAGCTTGTTTCCTGTGCGGAGCTTCAGGGGCCTGCAGGGACATCCAGCACCACAGTGCTGTCATTAACATCTGTCACCCTGTGGCCAAGGCCTTGGGGCTGCCAGGACCACCGGAGAGGCAGTGGAGCACGTCAGGCTGTAGAGGAAACCCATGGCTGAGCAGGGCGACTTTCCAAAGGATGCTCCATGGGAACACCCGTTTTAAGGGATTTAATGAACTTTATCTTTATATTTATTTTATTTTATCTTTTGGAGACAGAGTCTCACTCTGTCACCCAGGCTGGAGTGCAGTGGTGCGATCTCCGCTCACTGCAATCTCCACCTCCCAGGTTCAAGCAATTCTGGTGCCTCGGCCTCTGGAGTAGCTGGGACTATAGGCATGTACCACTACACCCAGCTAATTTTTGTATTTTTAAATAGAGTCGGGGTTTTTCCATGTTGGCAAGGCTGGTCTCAAACTCCTGAGCTCAGGCAATTCACCCGCCTCAGCCTCCCAAAGTGCTAGGATTATAGGCGTGCGCCACCGTGCCCGGCCGACTCTACCTTTGTAAAGGGTTCCATGCTGTAAGGAGGCTGGGCCCAGCTGAGTGTGATGGGATTCACAGATTTCTTTACCCCAGACCTCCAGGGTTTTCTGTGTGCTCTCCTGAGTGCCCTGCGGGGAGGTGGACGTGACCAGGGAAGTCCTTCCTCTTCACAGAACGCCAAAAGGACCTCTCATTCCGCAGAGAACACTCGGGGTGAGGTTGCTGGAGTGGGGCTCACAGATGACCTGGGCCCTGGACGTGGGACAGTGGGACTACAGGATTACAGAGGGGTCTGAGAAGGTCTTATTGAGGGGTGGGGTGGCCTCAGGGCAGAGCTAGAGCCCAACAGGGCAGCCCATGCAGGGTGGGCAGAGAAATGGCTCCTGTCTTTCCTGGAACTAGCCACTCCTCTGGGATCTGCGGCCACACTGGGTCCCGTTCCTTCCCGCTGAGTGGAGGAGAGGAGAAGCGCAGGGCCTGGTGCAGGCGGCACTGGCATCCTGTGAGGATGATGTCCTGTCGTTTCCATGGCTGTGCAGGATGAGGAATGACGGGCTGTGGGTCCAGGAGGTGATTCCTGAGTGCTGGATGGATGGAGGGATGGGTGCCAGGGCCAGGTGGGGGCTGCATGGGTCGCATGCATAGCCTCAGACCTCAGGATCTGAAACGCTACTCGGAGAATCTCTGCCCTCAATCCCTTTGGGATCAATTAATGTTCCCAAGAAAAATGGAAATTTATTCTCCATAATAAGTTCTGAGAAAAAGGTCACTTCCACCTGCGGGAAATTTCATGGCCCTGGTTTACTTGCTTTGGGCCAGGGCTTCTGCAGGACAGTGCCAGTGACCAGACGCCCTGTGGAGGACACTGCCACGCAGCTGGCTCGCCCAGAAGGCAAACGGGAGGCGATTCCGAAGCGCAGCCGAGCCTCCGAGACAACAGCTGTGAGGTGATGGCAGAGCTGAGTGTCAATGCCCAAGCATTTCCGGGGCTTCCTCACTGACAGGTTCCTGAATCTGAGTATTTCCTGTGCAAAGTGTCGTGCCAGGCTCCGGTGGGGAGAGATGAGCATCGGATATCACCCACCCGTGGACCAGCCCATGACGATGACGTGTGACGGCAGGGGAGCTCCAGGGCCCCTGTCCTTTCCCAGGTGGGGGTGAGAGCCCATTCTGCCTGCAGGGCAAGGAAGACAAGCGTGGAGAGGTCTTCCTGGCCAGGTCTGAAGTAGGGGAGGGCACAGAGAGCCCAGGGTGACCCAACCTGGAGCCTCCTTGGTTCTCCCAGTCTTACTAGGCCCAGAGGGGCAGGCTGTGAGAGGGGAGTGGAGGGAGAGGCTGAAAGCCAGACTCTGGTGGCCTGGAATCAATCAACAGGGAGTCCACTGGGTTGTGGTCCTAGAAGAGGTGTGACTGATCAGAGGGACACTTCCAGAGGACTACACTGCAGGTGAAAAGAGGCGGGACGGAACAGGACAGTGAGACACAGTGTGGGCCAGACAAGACAAGGCAGGACTTCTCAGCAGATGGGGGCTGCAGGAGCCAGCTGGGTGAGCCTGGGCCAGCCAGGTTCGGCCCTGGCCAGCTGGGGCTGTGGCCTCCTCCCCCTGCAGGGTCGGTGTCTGGGGAGAACAGAGTCCCCCTGTGAGTGGCACTGAATAAAGGCACAACTGAATGAAGAGGGTGGGAACCACGGCAGAGGCAGTGGAGAGGGGCCGCACGAGGGGATAGCAGAGACCTTGCCAGGCCGTGTGGGCAGGGCTCGGGGATGGACAGGAAAGGGCAGAGGAGCATCAGGCTGGCCCGGGGCTCTGGCTGGTGTGCAAGGCTGGCGTTGATACCGCTCCTGTGGACTGGAGATGCCGGGGGAAAAGCAAAGTTGGAAGGGAAGGAAAAGAACTCCATCCTGGAGATACACTGAACTGTGCACAGAAAGGTACGGGAGGAAGGCCTAGGATTCTGGAGAGAGGTCAGTACGGGTCCCTGTGGAAGCCATCAGTACAGAGAGCAAGGCACAGAAGCCGGAGACACACCATGGGGAAGGAGAACCAGTCAGAAGCCCCGAGAGAATGGAACACACATGTCTTTAGGGAATACACGCGTGATCAAAGAAGGGACAGACTGCTTGCAGGTCCACCTTCTGGAACCTGGAGTCACTGCAGTAGCTCCCAGTGCAGGAGCTAACACGGAACATAGCCATCACATGGAAACCCTCGCAGGACGCCTCTCACACCTGTTTGCCCATTTCTAAGATAGGGACGGGATGACACTTGCCCCACAGCTGCTGCAGGATGCTGAGCTAGAGCTCAGGAAGCGCCTAGAGCAGGTCTCGGCCTGGAGCAGGGTCTCGTGGCTCAGGGTAGTGGCTCCCTGTGCCTGAGGAGGACAGGCACCTTGGTTTCTTCACCATCTCAGCAGCTGCAGGGCCCAGGCATGTGTCTGGCACATGCTAGACGTCATTGCTAGTGGCCCTGCATACAGGACGGAGGAAGGCTGAGCCATGGCTGATCCCTGTAATCCCTTTAGAAGGGCTTTTGAAGCTTCTTGCAGCTTCTGAAGACACGACGGCAAGCTGGGAACCCCTTGATGGGCACTCCGGGAGCAGGAGAGCAGCATTCAGATGGGGCCAAAGGAAACGGCCACAGAGACCACGTTTGCTTTCCCAGCAGCTGGGATACAAGCAAGAGGAGGAGGTCAGGCAGCCCCACCTTTTAACCCAGGCCTGCCAGGTGCTGCGGTGCTGCCAATGAGGACTGCGTGCCTGCACGTGATTGATGAGTGAATGGAGGCTCTGAGAAGCCAGGTGTCCTGGCAAAGCCAGCCAGGACAGCAGTAAGAGGGAGGAGCTCGGTGCCAGGCTGTTCTTGCATTGCTATCAAGGAACACCTAGGGCTGGGTGGTTCACAAAGGAAAGGGGCTTCA
This sequence comes from Piliocolobus tephrosceles, assembly GCF_002776525.5. Taxonomy (NCBI): domain Eukaryota; kingdom Metazoa; phylum Chordata; class Mammalia; order Primates; family Cercopithecidae; genus Piliocolobus; species Piliocolobus tephrosceles. The sequence goes on from NC_045440.1 coordinate 143,316,506, forward strand.
TCGGCTCGCAGTGCTGCAGGCTGCACAGGGAGCATGGTACTGGCATCTGCTCAGCTTCTGGGAGACAGCAAGGAGCTTTTACTCGTGGCAGAAGGCAAAGTGGGAGCAGGCGTGTCACAGTGAGAGCAAGAGTGGGAACAAGGCAGGGGGAGGTGCCATGCACTTTCCAACAACCAAATCTTACATGAACTCACCCATCACTGAGGGGAAGGTGCCAAGCCACTCACGAAGCATCTGCCCCCATGATCCAAACACCTCCCACAAGGCCCCACCACCAACAGTGGGGATTCCATTTTAGCATGAGACTTGAAGGGGACACACACACACACACACACACACACACCCCATCTACAGCAAGCTCCCCCGGTGGGTCTGGCTGCAGGGCTGTGTTCCCCTCGCTCCATACCTCTCCCCAGCACGTTGCCCCGTGTGCCCACCTGACGCCTGTCTGCTGGGGGTCATGCTGGAGCTGGTACACGGAGGTCCTCGGTTTGTATTGGCTTGTCCTGAACTGGTGTGAGGACAGAATACCCTCTACTCTGCAAGGGTAGCTGCTCTCCTCCTAGCATTCTCTTTTATGATGTTTGGCATCTCTGGTCCCCAGGAGCTAATCTAGGAAACCACACTACATGTTATCCTCAAAATAAGCCAGACAATGCGGCCAAAGGCACACCAAAGGTTGTCAATTGAAGATAACCGCTCACATTTTCTACCAAGTGGTTCAAAGACCAAGCTCCATTGAGAAAAGGGATTACTAAGTCGGGAAACGCTTCTTTGAAGGAACATCCTGAGATTTCCCGGCATGGGGCTGGGCGAAGCAATTAATATTTGTTGCTTGAGTTCCCCAGGGTGTCTGACACTGGGCTGTAACATTCATTAAGGGCCAGGCCTACAAGGTCAATCGACACATCATTTTGTTTCCCTGAAGCTGATCACCAGTGAGCAACTTGAAGGAACACTGCCCAGGTCTGTCTGGCTCCAGAGACGGAACCCTAGGACTATGCCAGCAGGCCCTCTGCCCCCCAGAGCCCAACGTCTGAGTCTCAGCATGAAACCAACCAATGAGAGATGAGCAATATTTATACAAATACATGTAATCCGAGGGAGAGCTCACCCAATGAAATGACAGATTTATTTGAATAAAATCAGCTAAAGATACCCAACTATTCTATATTTGTAAGATCAAAACTTAGAAAAGAAATTCTTCTTTCCTTCCATATATGTTCTCTGCTTAAAAATGCCTACATTTGGAGAGGCAGAATGGAGGAAGAAAAAAAATGCCCACAGATCAACATGGCAAGCTTCTCTTTCCTTGTTCCTGTACAAATCTTTGTCTATATTTAGAGAGAGTTTCTTTTCTGACTGTAACATACATATGTGTACTAGACTAACGTGTGGAATGTGTAAATGTACGGAGACGCCCTTCCACAGGGTATAAAGTCTTTTCTCTCTCTTTGCTCTATGTACCAATCCCATCACTGCTTTGGCGCATGCACCGCTTTTTAAAGCCATCGTCTCCTTTACTCTCACAACCACTGTACAGACAAAGAGGGAGAAGCAGACGATAGGGATGTCGAATATTTGCCCGGGCTCACAGCTCCCAAAGCAGTGGTCTCTGTCTTAGCTGCAGCCTTGTGACCCATTCTCGTTCCACCACCTGACATGGGTCTCCCACATGTGCTATACTGGGAGAGCTGTGCCTCAATGCCCATCCTCACGCAAACACAAGTGCAATCTACTAACACACAGTCCCAGGAGGAGTGACGTCTGGATGCCCCAATCCGGAGATGCTCACAACCCTGGTTCTCACCAACAGCCTTGGGATGGGCGCTGTGGGAGAGAATCAACAGGGACTCCTGCACTCCAGGAGGGAGGGTCCTTCCAGCTCACACACTTGGCAGGGCTATGATCCCAAATATTATAACACAAGAGAGAAGAATGGGTCCTGAGAGACAGATAAGGGAGGAAAAACGCAAAAAGAATGGACAACTGCTCCTTATTGTCTCTAGCGATGCTACACACATGAGCTAGGCTTTCTCACTTTCTAAACCAGGAGACTGCGGCTCACGGAGGTCAATGGCTAGCCAAGGTCACATGCCTAGTGAGTGACAGAGCTGGGGCTGGAATCTAGCCTCATCTGTGTCCACAGACCATGCACTTCCCAGGCCCTTGTACCATAGAACTCTCCTCTCTACATGCATGGGTAGGGGTGGCAAGGAGAAGAGTGACATGGAAGGAAAGAGATAAGATGAACAACTGTGAACACAGACACTCCATTAGGATAAGCTGAAGTTAGCTGGAAACAGAAATGCACCTATAGAGCTATCTAGAAACAGGATGATGATCTGTGGCCTGCCGGCGTGCAAGGAAGGGAAGGAGCCTGACGTGCACGTGCGCACACATCTATACACACACACACATACACATGCATACACACGCAAATGAGCATCCACACACAAATGAACATATACACGCAAATACATATGCCCACAAACTCTACACACATACACATGCATACGCACGCATGAGCATACATACGCAAATACACATGCACACACATCCACATGCACACAAACACTACACACATACACATAAACATATGCATACACAAATATAAATAACGATGCACACATATACACACGAATACATATACACACACATGCACAAACGAGCATGCACATGCAAATACACATGCACACACACCATACACATACACACACATGCATACACAGATACAAATAAGGATACACACATACACATGCAAATACACATACACATGCATATACACATGCACATGTGCCAATACACACACACACAGACACACACCCCTGGAAGGGGCCGTGTTAGGCAATGCCAAACACCAGCCTGGGCTACTGCACCAGGGACCCTGAAAGCCTCTTTGGATCCCAGGCCCACACTGTGAAGAGCAAGGCTGCTGGTGACCATGAACAGAGGGTCCCGCCCAGGACACCTGCTCTCCAGGGAGGCTGAGCCATCAGGGTTATTGAACAGTGACGATGTGCACGGCAGCAAGCTCCATCACTGGCCGGCTGACTGACGTTTATCCCGCACACAGCCTGTGCCGAATGCCCATGTGCACTTGGCGCTCACAGCGACCTTGGGAAGCGGGAGCACTTGCCCCATTTCAGAAATGAGCCATCTGCAAAGAGACAGGAAGGAGCTCCCTGCGGGCACTCAGTGGGCAAACAGGAGAGAGGGCTGGGAATTGAAGCCAGGGCTTGCAGGCTCAAGTTCACACTCTCCAAGGACACATGTGGGGCAGAAGACAGCCGCCCACACGCCAGTCGGACTTCCGTGGCCTGCTGTGTCATGTGTGTCTGACAGACTCTGAGGAGGACCTGCTTGTGCCAGGACCTGGGTTTCTGGGGTGGAGGAGGTGGGCAAGAGACTCCCCAGCCATCAACCAGGTTTCTTGATATCAAATATCAAGGGGCTACGGGAAGAGACCCACAACTTATACACACTTCCCACACACTCAACGTGCATGTGTGCAGGCACACTAACACACACGCTCACTCAGTCACACATAGGCATGCATAAACACACACGAATCACCTCAATTTAACTGAGAAATTAATCACAACATTTGCTCCCTATAAGGAACTGGCATACACCCGGATCGCTACCCAAGTTCCCCACCCCGCTGGGTGCCCCACAGCCTGTGGGAACACCCCCACCGCCATACCCTGTGCATAGACTCTCCATTCAGTCATCCGCCCCACCCACCCCTCGCTAAGCCCCACTGGATGGGGGGGGTCAGGCATCACATGACAGGAGGCTCGTTTGCTATGCAAAGCAACTTGTGGCAGTGAAAGCATTACTCTCCTCAATTTAGAGAGGGAATGGAGGCCCGCGGGATGGACATGCTCGGAGTGTCTCGGCCTGCAGTGGGGAGCGCGGAAGGCTGCCCAGGCCTGTGCCTCCGTGCTCTTTCCACAGTGCTTCCGCCCACGCCGTCACATTGCCTTGAGTAGCCCTATTGTCCTGGCTACGTCTCAGAGCGCCTATTACTCAATTATCCCTTCTCCTCTCCGTGAAGTGTCCATTAACCTTGTGTCTCCAGGTTCCCGCTTCCCCTCCAAGGTGCTCACAGTGACAGCCCACCTTTCATGTTGTCATGGGGGTCCCCTGCCCCTGTCATGGGGGTCCCCCACCTGAGAGGGTGGGGGCAGGGGCCACCTCTGAGAGCCTCGTTCGAGCTCACAAGCTTCCCTTGGAAAGGCTCTCCCAGCCCTGCGAGACTCATCAGATCGAGTCTGATACTCTGTGAGTGCATTTTCTCATCAATGAGCAAAACGGCCTCTTTCTTCCTTGGCCTTCCAGTAAAAATAGCTACATTTGCATGATAACATCTGACGACCACCCAGCTCAGAGACTGCTTTTAATACTCAAAATCTGACAAGGCACGTACACCATGCAGACAGAACACGCAGCGTGTTCGCGTGGAGCAGCCAGTGAGACCTGCCGCTCCTGCCAGAAGCCCAGCCGCTGGTTGGTCTGGGACGAGCGGGTATGGCCCGAAGCAGGGGAGGCTGGTGAGGGGTGAGAGACCAGTGGGCATGGAGTTGGCAGAGGGTCCAGCAGGAGCACCATGCCATTTCCCCAGCCTCCCCAGGACTCAGCTTTGCCACCTTGAACTCAGTGAGCTCTTTGCCAAGGGCAGGTGTCATATTCTGGGGAAAGGTAAATAAAGGTCCTCCAGAGTGAGCACGGAGGGCTTCCCTCTGCTTGGGGGGCTCCAAGCCTGGCTGACTTCTCTTCTGCCTCACGACCCTGCCCAGAAGAGCCTCCTGCAGGAAGCAGCCTTGACCCCCAAGGTGGATGAGGTGTCCCTCCCTGCGGGGAGCGCCAAGATGGCCCCCGGAGACCCTCGTCCTTGGACAGTGTTCTCCCTATGAGAGTGTGGGAACTTGGGGATGTTATGGCTTCCATGATTATGGCATTCTCTGCTAAAAGGGAGACTCCTTGAGTGGACCTAACCTGACAGAGTGACCTCTTTAAAGGCAGAGAAGTTTTTCCAGCTGATCTCAGAAGGGGAAGTCAGAGATGAGAAGCATGAGAAGGATGCAAGACCCCATTGCGGGTCTGAGATGGAGGGGTCACGTGTCAAGGAATGAGGGTGGCCTCTAGGAGCTGACGGCAGCCTCCAGCTGATGTCAGCAGGAAGCTGGGGCCTCGTCCTACAGTCACAGGGACCTGAATTCTGCCAAGAATAAGAACAAGCTTGGAAGTAGATTTTTCTCCATTCCCTGGTGAGAACTCGGTCCGACAAAACACCCTGATTTTAGCCTTGTGATCTGGAGCAGAGAGCCTTCATAAAGCCCGTAGCCCCCTTCCCCCAGCCGACTTCCTCTTCCTTAGCTTTAAGATTCTGCTAACAGTGGGACAGCAATTCTGTCTCAGTTTCTCCAGAGAATGTCCCTGCTACCTGCCAGGACAGCAGTGTTCCCAGGCAGGCTGCTGCCTGTGTCCTGCCTTTCCCGCACAGGCCCACCCTCTCTGGCTGATGACCCAGCTTCCTCTGCTCTGGCAATGGACGGAGCTGATCATGAAGAACCTGGCCATGGCACCTGGCTGACTTCAGAGGCTGGCAGGCCACATGCCCCGCTGACTAAAGAAGTCATCTCCTTACTCAAAGCAGAGGCTTGCCCTAAACACAGGCCTTGACTGGTGGTTCGCAGACAGGGCACTGCACTGCCCCTCCCCGGGCGTGGCCGTCCCAGCAGAATAGGCAGGAAAGAGGCATTTCCAGAAGCAGCTGGGACCACCAAAGAGGGGCCGCTGCTAACCTGCAGTGTTGACTTTCTCATAAGAAGAGCTAGGAGGTGTGCCTGTCATTGGACGGATTGATTTCAGCTTCCTTCCGCTTCAGGAGCAGAAGGGGGTGGGAATGAACTTGAGTGTGGGGGAGGGGAGGCAGGGTCACCCTGGTGTTATTCCTGGGCCTGGAAAGTGGCTGGGGCCACTTCCAGAGCTACTGCAAGTCAGGAGGGATCAGAAACGTGAGAGCCACTGGTGAGGAGGTGCCTTGGCAGTGGAGGAAACACAGACTTCCCTGTGGCATGACCTGTGTGCAAATCGCTGCCCAACCCATACCAACCAAGTGGCCTTGGCAACCACGTGGCACTGGGCAAGTCCTGGAGCCCTGTGTGGGCCTCTGGAACGAAGTAGGGTGAGGCTCTCCAGCGCACAGAGCTGTTGTAAGACTGAGGTGAGGTTCTGCGTACCCAGCACCCACCAGAGCCTGTCACAGTGGGAGCTGAGTCGCAAGGGACTCTGCTTGCTTGCCGGTGGTGTGGTGAGTGCCACCTGCTAGACTCGGGCAGGCAAGAACTTCAGTCAAGCTTAGGGATTCTTGCAATGAAGGTGCCTATACCAGCTGGCAGCAGAAACCTGATGCAACTCCATGGCTGCAAATGGAGATCCAGGGTACGCTCCACAGACCACAGAGGGCTGTGTCGGGAGCAGTTAGTCTGACATTCCTAAGGACCTAGGACAATGATGTGTGTGTTCACTGCGTGACTTGCACAACTGAGAGACAGAGCTGGCTTCCCGAGGAAGGGAGGCGGGCACAGCTGCAAGGCACGGAGGACCCCCCACCGCCAGCAGGCAGGGGGACATGGTGTCTGGTGAATGACAGGGAAGCCGCCTCCATGATGCTGAGCCCTCAGGACCAGCACACTAGTGGGGACGTTGTTGCCCCATCTCACAGCAGAGGGAGTTGAAGCCAGAGAGTGTGGCTTATCCATGGTCTACCAGCAGTGTGGGCAGAGTAGCCTGAACTTGGAGTCCTGTCTGGCAGGCTGCGAAGTTCTTGGTATTTCCATCTCTCCTTGCTATGTCCAAGTTCCAGAGAGGGATCTCACACCTGAGAGACACAGGCATTGTCATCACCAAGCCCATTTCAGGATGTAAACTGCAGCTCAGACAACAAGTCATTTGCCCAAGTAGCGGGGCTGTTGCTGGGAGCCAGATCTCCCAGGTTCCAAGTCCGATGTTTTCCCCACTACCCCGCGGCAGTCATTAAATAGGCGCTTTCTATCCCACTTGTTGAGGATTTATTTTATTCCGGTGCTGACTTGCCTGGACAGGGAAGCCCAGATGCCAAAGGTGAAGATTTCTAAGGTGAAAGCTCCCTCCACGGAGTGGGCATCAGACTCCTTAGGAGGTGTTTCTGTTGACTGGGCTTTTGCTGTTAACGAATGTGACCATGGGCGAATTACCTCTCCTCTTGGAGCCCTGGACTAGAGCACTGGTTTTTAAATAGGGTAGCTGGAGGGGATAGGGGTGAAAGCACCCCCAAATCTTTAACCATCTGACCAGCTCCTCTGGCCTCCTCACCCACTTCGAGCAGAGCAGAGCTGCTTTTTTTTTTTTTTTTTTTTTTTTTTAGAGGGAGTCTGGCTCTGCCCCTAGGCTGGAGTGCAGCTGGCTGCAAGCTCCGCCTCCTGGGTTCACGCCATTCTCCTGCCTCAGCCTCCCGAGTAGCTGGGACTACAGGCACCCGCCGCTACGCCCGGCTAATTTTTTTGTATTTTTAGTAGAGACGGGGTTTCACTGTGTTAGCCAGGATGGTCTCGATCTCCTGACCTCGTGATCTGCCCACCTCGGCCTCTCAAAGTGCTGGGACTACAGGCGTGAGCCACCGCGCCCGGCAGAGCTGCTTTTTATGTGTTTTACATACTGTGTTGTGCACACACTGCCTTTGATTAATAAATTTCTGAAGTCACTGAGCCAAGGAACCCGGCAGGTCCTTCGGGGCTCCGCTGCTCCATGACTCTGCAGCCAGAGTCCTCGCTGCCATCCAGCCTTCCCTCCTGTGCCCCACTGTGTCGCTGTGACAGTGCTCACGCTTGCCCGCGCTGTGCGCGGATGCACGGATGGATGTCTAATATCTATTCATCTAGGTATCTATTTTTGTATCCACGAGACATCCTCACTAATAACCCGGGGGACAGCGGGGCAAGCAGCAAGAAAGGCCAATCAGTGCTGCCGCTGTAAAGTGATCGAGTCCCAAAGGATAGCAGATAAGAGACACCGCTGCCAAATCTGCTTTCTTTAATTAAGGCGGAGATTGATCAGAGCTGTCAGAGTGAAATGAAGAGACTCCAAGCCTCACTGGTTTGCCAAGACATGAGAGGGAAAGCTGAAGATTAAAAAAAAAAAAAAAAGTTTCCCTAGAAAGCCCACAGAATCCGTTACAAAAAATCTGAGGACAGCAGACAGTGCAAGAATCGTAACCCCAGTCACCAGTGGAGGATGTGGCCTGAGCCTGCCAGCTGTTTGGACAGGTTGTATGTATCTGTATCTACCTACCCATCTACCTCTCGTAAGTGCTATTTTCCACCAAGGAAAGCAGGGTGTAGCACAAAGGGACGCATTTCTTTCTTCCTTTCTTTCTTTTTGTTTTGAGACAGAGTCTCACTCTGTCACCTAGGCTGGAGTGCAGTGGTACCATTTCAGCTCAGTTGCAGCCTCCACTTCCCAGGTTCTAGTGATTCTCCCCCCTCAGCCTCCTGAGTAGCTGGGATTACAGGCACCCACAACCACACCTGGCTAATTTTTATATTTTTAGTAGAGACGGGGTTTCATCATGTTGGCCAGGCTGGTCTTGAGCTCCTGACCTCAGGTGATCCACCCACCTTGGCCTCCCAAAGTGCTGGGATTACAGGCGTGAGCCACCATACCCCACCAAAGGGAAGCATTTCTGAAAGAAGAACCAGCTCTCCATCTCAGACTCCGGAGCGGGACCCATCCTGGTCCTGACCCCGCGCCAGGCACTCGATGAGTGTGTTTCCTGCAATCCTCCCCAAGGGCAGGTGCATGGGAAGCTGCTGGGGGGACCCGGAGGAGAAAGAGCTTCCATGAGCAAGCCCAAGGTTGGGCGAGGCAGGTAGGGTCCAGTCCAGGCCTATGTGAAGCCCAACTGCTCCCCCGCAGCAATGCAGATGCCACAGCCACACCGGGCAGCTGAGGGAGACTGAAAACTCACACGATTCATCCCAATTCCAGAGAGAACTGAAAGAGATGGGCGTGGCTTCCCGAGAGTCATTTGGGACATTCTGTGGAATTCCCAGGAGCAGACACCACCGAGGCTCCACAAAATCTCAGCATGCATGCAATTCGTTATGGGAAGAAACAATGCTCTTTCAGGAGGATGCTTCTAACTGGAGATACTTCATTTTGTAAATTAAAAAATATGATCTTTATAAACCCTTGATATGTGCCATCATTGCCAGAAACAATGAGATGTGATCGTACCCCACTGCCTCCAAGGAGGTCAGAAAGACTGCATGTGAACTGCTGTTTCTGTCTTTCTGTCGCTGTGGGTTTCGTTTTTTTTTTTTTTTTTTTTTTGGCTGTTGTTAAAAAAAGAAATGATAATGAGGACTTGGGACCTAGCGATCTGGGTTCAAGTTCTACTTGCCTGTGAGACCGGGAGCAAGGAACAGGACCTGTACAGTTGACACTAAGGTTTTAATAGTCTATGCACTGGTGGTGTTAGTTCAGGGAACAAACCAGGAAGTGAACAGAGAAACCCCTGGTAAACTTTAAAGCTCAAGAGAATACATCTGCAAAGCACAGAAAGGCTGGACTACGGTTCTTACCATCAATCACCGTGACATACATGCAAGGGCCCTCCTGCTGTCGGTGTTCACGCCAGCTGGGGGACAAGCTTCACTCTGTGACATCCTGTCAAGGCAGCACACTAACCAGAGGCATCACCCCCGGTGCGTAGCAGCCACGGAGCAGGGCCTTCCAGCTCCCAACTGACAGCCCACCCACCACAGCCCCCAACGGCGCTTCCAAAAGGCCCCTGTCCTCCCACAGCCATTTGTCCGAGGCAAAGCTAGCAACTGGGTGGGACCAAAGAGGAACTCTGAGGGGTACTTCTTGCCATGGCAGGAACTTAACAACATGCTCCCCCACCAACCGCCTGAAGGTTGTGCCCAGGGAGGGCCTTGCCTGCACTGCTTCTGTCTGCTCTCACGGAGTGACCTTGCAGAGACCCACGGAGTGGGCCTGGCCGCCTGAAGGCAGGCCTGTGTCCAGCCCAAGGCGTTCCTGAGCTGCAGAGTCCTAGCTCTGTCCAGGCACATCTGCACACCCGTGTGGCTGTCCCCTGCCATTTCTCCACACCCCTGGCCTCTCGTCCTTCCAGGCACCCAACCCAGATGCCAGGAGCCCCTCAGCCGTCCTTTGTGCTCCCCGCTTCTCACTTGCCACCAAGATTCTCCTTCCAGAGTCCATCCAGTCAGCCCACGTCTGTCTGTCTGTCCACAGGGCTGGCATGGCAGTTCAGGCCAGCAGGAGCTTCTGGCCTGGTGGCTACACTGTCTTCTCATAGCGTATCCATCTCTAACCATGCTGTCCCCTCTTCCGGCCCAGGCTGCAGGCTCCTTCCACACTGCACATCTGATCATATCACCCACAGCCTTTGACGCCCCTGCTTCCAAGACAGAGTTTAAAGGGCTCGCCACACCCACAGGCCTCCGCACCAGGACCCTTCTCTCTCCTTGTGGAATTCTCCCAGTTCCCCACAGCCACAGCCCCAAACCCCTGGATACACTGCTCCCCATCCATGACTTGCCTCTCCTTGTGACTGGATAGCTCCTCCTCATCCTGCAGGTCTCAGCTGAAACATCTCCTCCGCCAGGAAGCTTCCCCTGCCCACTGCGCTGGGCACACGCACCTGCCTTTACCTGTTCTCCCACTTGGCACACGTCGCTGAAGTGTGACATCCTTATGGCTTCTCTTCCCTGCTAGACTGCAAGCTCTGGGGGCCCAGGGGTCACATCTGTCATGCTTTACATAAGGGAAGGCACTATTTAGAAGACGCATCTCCTGAATAATGAAAGACAGTACCCTAGGATGGCTCAGCCCCGGCCTCTCGCTCAGGGTGTGTCTTTGGCCAGATGCCCTCCCAGGTCTGACTGCTGGGCCTAGCACGGTGCTTGTCTGGGACGTGACACAGGCCTGGGCCCAGGCACTGGCTTCCTCACACATTCAGCAAATGCTGAGCACCTGCCATGCCAGACACTGTGCCCAGCACCAGGGACATCCTCAGGGGGTGTGAGCGTCGTGGACATGCCATCATGGAGACCACTCTGGAATGAGACTCCAGGCTGGGCAGTGAATGCAGCAGAACAGGATGCAGGTGGAGGGGCCCCATGCAGCCCCAGGGCAGGGACGGCTTTCGACAAGCCAAGTCCATGCTGTGGGAGGGGACAGACAGGTCACCAGGTGGTGAGGGGCTGATAGGCCGTCACTGCGGGAATGGGAACAGTGGGGAAGAAGTGGCGGGCTCAAGAAAGGTTCTCAGGGGAGTAGACAGTGGGGTCAACGGTTTGGGCCTCTGTGAAGGGATTCGGCAGAGGGGAGACTGATTCCTCCTCGTTAGTTACACTCAGAACCTACAGCAGCTGCTCCCCAGACAGAGATGCTCATGGCGCATTCCTTCTTCCCACAGTTTGTTTTCGAGGGGCGCCTACCCATCCTTCAGATCACAGCTGAAATGCTGCTGCCTCCAGCTTTGCTGGGAACTGCCTCGAAGTTCAAAGAATGTTCCAGGGTGAGCAAACGGACCATCCGAAGGGAGAGTGGGCATGGCCCATTCCAGAGACAGAAAGTGCCAGCCGGTGCCAGGCGCTGGGACAGCGACGCAAACAAATGGCCTCTCCCTTCCGGACGCCTGCGTTCCTGGCAGTTTTTTATGTTGTAGCCAATGGACTTCACTTCCTGAGACTGCGTTCCAAAGAAACCCTGGCTATTAACAATGACTTTATTTCTGTAGTGAGAGTCACAGAAGGTGGTTATTTTCCACCAAAAGCACAGTAAATGAAACGTTCGGCTGGTCTGGGCACTACCAGAGTCTGTACTAAATTCCCCTGGACCGTGCAGTCCATCCCATGGCCTGGCAGAGCAGGCCCAGGAGATGTGAACCACACACAAGCAGACCTTACTACTGCCACGTCTCTCCTCAAAGAGGGCTCCACTGTGACACCGTGGCTGCGGGGGCCCTGGCCGCCCCTGCAGGGAGGTGGCCTGCAATGGCCGCTCCTCTCAGATGCTCAGGAAGAGCTGAGGAGCGGGGAAACTTCATTCATTTTCCATTGGTTCCAACAGAATTGATTCTACATCTCCTACGGATCAGGAGCAATCCTGGATTCTGGGAATGTGAGTTGATTTCCTTGAGACTCAAATGCTTAGGTCTTCACGGCAAAGGCACCATGTGAACGGGGCCTGAAAGGAGGCAAAGGAACTAACTTAGCAGCAGTGGATGTTGATGAGGAAGCTGCATGACTCAAATTGGAAGTCGGCAAGGGTAGCGTGTTCCTGGAGAACAGACCAGAAACGCAGCCTGACCCTAAACCTTAGCGGGCCTTCAACACGCCAGTGGGGATTCTGCACCAGACACGCGGGCCAGGAGGGCGGCGGTTTCCACGCGTGGGAGGTTCCTCAGCAAGGCAGTGGCACAGTCCACACTCTCACACTCTTTACTGGCCTTGCCCCTACTCGGATGTGTCAATCAACAGGCACATCCAGCCTGTCCCGCCCACTGCCCAGGGTCACTCACGGAGGCCTGGCTGCCTCTCCTAGGCTTGTCCTTCCTTTGTGCCCATGGCCAGAGTTTTCTGCTACTTTCTATGGCTGCCTGACTCTGACATTCCTGCAGCCAGCCCTTCTAAGGTGCTTGGAAGGGTAGGATCTGATGCCTGGGGTCTGGGAGGTACAAAGGGGATATTTTAGTTTCCTATTGCTGTGGCTTAAAGCAAGACAAATTCACTGTCTCGAAATTCTAGAGCTAGAAGTCTGAAAGGGGCCTCACCTGGTTAAAATCAGGATGCTGGCGGAGTCGCATTCCTCCTGGAGGCTCCAGGGAGACATCCACCCCTCGCTTGCCTTTTCCTGCTGAGGGATTTACCACATCCCCTTGCCCCGGCTCCTTCTTGTGGCCCTTCTCACATTGCATCACTCCACCGGCCTCTTGTGCCTCCCTCTTCTCGGAAAGGACCTTTGTGATTACCCCAGGGCTACCCAGATAACGAGGCTTGAAGGCAGCTGCTTAGTAACTACCTGCGCCTGCAACCCGAGTCGCCCTTTGCCACGTAAGGCACCGTATCTGCAGGTTCTGGGGTTGGGTTGTGGACATCTTAGGGGTTGTTGCTCTGCCTAGCACATGGGGGGCACAGGAACCTGCTGGTGGGGGCTGGCAGGCCTCGCTGCTGTGCTGTTTCTTCCCCGTCTCCCCCAGGATGCCTGCTTGCCTGGCAGGAGCAGCTGACCCCTGAAGTCAGCCCGCACGGAAATGACTGTGCTCACGGTCAGCATACCTGCCGAGTGCAGGCTCTGGCTAACCTGTCCCAGGGCAAGGCTGGCTGGGCAGGGAGGGTGGTGCCGCTGACAGCCTCCTCTGTCCCTGGTGTGCTCACGGGCACCTCGTGGATGCAGGAGCTCCTGGCGCAGGCAGAATCTCCAGAACCCACAGTGCTCGCAGTGGGGAACTGATGGGAGGCACCCCATGTTGGGTCCTGCCCACTCACAAGGAGCTCACTGGCCGGTGGGGGACTCAGCCCCTACAGCATCCCAAGGCCACGTGACAGAGTCCCAGCACAAAGCCACCACCCACTGGGGAGCAGCCCCGGCTGGTGGCACAGCACAGGGAACCTCTGAATGACACGCCACAGGACCACGTCCAGGTTTACTAGACAGTGCAGGAGGGAAGCGGGGAACCTGGGGTGGAGAGGACTGAGCAAGTGAAGACCTGGGACACAGGAGAGCCCAGACCGTTTTGGAAAACATAGCAGCATGAGTCCAGCTGAAAGGCAGGGGCTTCGAAATGAGGAAACAGAACTCAGCAGAAGCCGGTCCATGAGGCCCTTGCATTAGAAACTAGGAAGTCTGCACCAAACTTTTGGCCACTGGTCAGAGCTGTGCTTTTAAAACATTGTCCTGGCACCAACCTGGCCAATTCGCAGCCTCTCTTTTGACAGCTCAGCGAGAGTTCATTTCATTGCCTCTTGAAATATTGCTGCTGCTGGCCTTGGGGATTTTTCTCCTCCTCCGCCTTCTTTTTAAAGAACAGTCTAGGCCCAGAGCTTCCCACCTGTGGAAACTTGCTCTAGAATTTCCACTGCTGTCCAGCTCTTTGTCCTGAGGAGAAGCCTTCCAGCCAGGCCTCCACACTCCACGTTCAAAGTGAACAGCAAGAGTTTCTAATGGAAAAAAATAAACCCTACTTCTAACTCTTGTCAAAGCAGATACTGGCTTCGATTGCACAGACATCCCCCACTGACACCAGCTTCACAGCAGCCCTGACAAATAAACACAGTCGGCAGGCGATTCATCACATTTGTGAATTGAATCAACATCGGCTCTCGCCTTCGTGCCCGTGGCCATGATCACAGCATGGCCCCTGCCTGAGAAGGCCGGTCTCCCGTGGAGGAGGGGCTGGCAGGGGGTGGGGAGGGGGCGGGTCTGTGGCACAGAGAGGTGTCTCTCCACCGCCCTGTCCTGCTGTTTGCTGTCCTGCCCATAGACATGTTCAGGGTGCTGGCCGGGTGCTTCTGGGAGGGCATCCTGGTCAGCTGGTGGGTCCTCCCAGTTCTGCACCTACAGTCACTAATGTAGCAGCAGGACTGCCAGGTCCTACAACCGGGTCTCATTTCATGTCACCCCTCTAATCTTACGAGGATTTTTATTGCACAGATGAGGATTTTCATTGCACAGGCCTGGGCAGGTGAAGAAGGAACAGTATGTGGCACGCTGGGCCTACCTTGCCAGATGCTTCCAGCCAGTCTGGCCTGCCCAGCCACTGCCCAGCCCCAGGCCTGGCAGTCCAGGTAGAGGCAGTTGGAGGGCAGGGACTGGGCTATCTTGTTTGCTGGTTTATACCTCATGTGCAATACCATGACTGGCACATGGTGGGCACTCGACAGATAAGGACACGTGGAAGAATACATGGTGTGCTATAGTTGGGCATCTGCTGAATAAACAGTCGTGTGAAGTAAACAAGGCAGAGACCGCTGTCCTCATTTTACACACGGATAAACTGAGGCTCAAAAAAGTGAATTCCCAGAGTCAGCAGGAGGGTGGCAAGGCTGAGACTCGGCCCCAAGGCTGGTCTCTGGCTCACCGTTCTCTGGGACTTCCAGGTGCCTCAGAACCAGATGGGAGAAGCCCTGAAATGTCCACTTGTGCATCGAGTGAACTTGGACTCCTCTGAATTTCTGTCATTCACAGCAGATGTGATAGGCAGAACAATTGCTCCCAAAGATCCTGACCCATGGAACCTGTGGACTGGTGTTCTTCCATGGCCAAAGGGGAATTGAGGTTGCTTATCAGCTCACTTGGAGACAGGAAGCTCATCCTGAATTATCCAGGTGAGCCCCATGTAATCACCAGGGTCCTTAAAAGTGAAAGAGAGAGGTAGGAACACCAGAACCAGTGAGGGGGCATCAAGAGAAAAGCTGGACCAGCCACTGCTGGCTTTGATGGAAGGGGCTGGGAGCCAAGGAGAGCAGGTGGCCTCTGGGAACCAGAAAAGGCAAGGAATGGATCCTCCTCGAGGCCCTCCAGAAGGAATCAGCCCTGTGACACCTCAATTTTAGCCCAGGAGCCCCACTTCTGACTCTGCCGTCTGGAACCACATGAGAATAAATCTGTGTTGCTTTAAGCCACCACGTGTGCTGATTCGCCAGAGCAGCCTCCAGCCACTGCTGCAGCGGATGAGCTGCGGACTCCAGCGCTGGGCCCTTACTCCCCATACGGCGCTCTCTAGCTGTTCCTTGGCAATCTGAGTGTGGCATATCTCGTCCCATCCTCCCAACTCAGTCTGGCTCTGGGTCTCCAGAAGGCATGGGCTGTGGACTTCTCCAGGCTTCAGCGGCTTCGCAGAGACCCATCCGCAGGCGGGCAGGTGACTATGCTCACCCGTCAGAGTCACAGAGTGGCTTTCATCAAGGAAACCTCCTCGTCGCTAGGAGGACAAATTCAAGGACAGCTGTGGACTCCTAACTCTGTCCCTGCCCTGCTGGTACAGCGCCTTCCCAGCTCCACCTTCCTGCTATGTGAAACAGGGCACCTGAGACCACACCTGGCTGCCGTGAAGGTCATGTCCATCTCTCGGCAGAGCGCCTGGCAGGAGAAGGGGGTGGAACCAGGGTGGCCCCCTGCTTTGCCCTCCCCACATGAAATAACTGGGCTCTAAACATGTCAGAGAATGAGAAAGAAGGATGAGGCTTTTCGATTTCGTCAAGACGTTCCTTCCCCGCTCTTTCTGTGAACAACGGAGGGGCCGTTACATTTCCAGCAAGGAGAGTATGCAGAGCCCTGTGCAGGGCGGGCAGTGGGGGAGGACTGCTCTACGGCTGGACTGGGCCTGTCTGGACACAAACCACAGACTCCAAATTTTACACCTTAAAGTAAGGAAGAGAAAAGGTGGGAGAGAAGCAGGGAAGAACAGGAGAGTCCGGAGGAGCTCCGCTGGCATGGACTGCTGGTGGGAGTGGGGACTGGAATAAGCTTCGGGACAGTCTGGGGAAAAGAGAATTGTTTTTCATTTTGTGGAAGGAAGGGCCGCCTCATTCACCAGCTAAGCAAGGCCTTTCTCCTGCTTTTTCAGAAGGTCCAGGTTGCTTATAAATGCGACGCCCTTGCCCAGGGTCCCCAGCTGGCTGCGGCAACCTGCTGGCCAGGCTTGGCCTGAAGGCCTCAGCCACCCCCATGCTCCCAGCTCGTCACCCTGTCCCCAGGCCTGGCACATCCCATGTCAACAGCGTGGTGTCCCACCAGGCTACCAGCACCATGTCCTCCACTCCTTCCCACCCGCCCTCTCTCTGGCCCTGCCCAGATTCGTCGTGGTTTCTTGTGTGTCCCAGCATTCAGTCAACATGGAGCTGAGTTTCTCCAATTCGAGGTAGCTAAGGAGGATGTTGCCTTTAAGGAGACACTAGGTTTGACCCCCGGTTTATCATCTAATGGTTGTATGGTTGTATGACTTCGACAAATTACTTTTTCTGGGTCTCAGGAATGAGGCTAATGCCACCAAGCGTTGTAGGGTTTGGGAAGGGGGAAAGGAGCTGCATGGGGTACAGTGCTGGCCCAGGCTGGTAGTCAACAGAGGCGCAAACTCTCGCCTTTGCTCCACTGCCTTCCTGCCCCAGGCCTTTATAAACACACATGGGTTCCATCAAAGCGTACAACATTAAAACTCACTGGAGTGCCAGATGGGTAATAGCTTCCTAATATCCACCTTCCCCCTCCAAAAGAATGGAACCCCAATATTTAGCCGGGCATATTAATGGAGGCCGTACCTCCAGGCTTCCCTTGCAATTGGGTATGGCACTGTCACTAAGTCTGGCCAAGGGACTAAGGGAAGAGGTTTGTGCAAAATTCCAGGAGGTCTCCTTACACCAGGGAGGGAGCGCCTTCCTCCTTTCCTCCATGCTCCCTGAGGTGTGGGAGCAGCCGTCCGTGCCCCAGGGCAATGGCAGAGGTACAGTGCAGGTGCCTGGCACTGGCAGGTCCCATTGGCTTTGGCCTGCCTGCCACCAGATTTTAATGTGATGGAGACCTGTGAGCTTTACTGAAGCCGCTATTATTTGGGGGTGTCTGCTACCTGCAGCCAAGCAGACCCCAACAGACAAGCTGTGACCTTTGCTGCTAGGCAGGATCCTTGTTGTCAAAGGGTTCCCAGGCTGGCGGATGAGACCAGTAAGCAAGCCCGGGGGTCAGAGAAGTAGAGGACACACTCTGAAAAGGGAGCAGGAAGGACCAGAGCACCAGGGAAGGCTTCGGAGGACGTGGGGACTGGGAAGCTCCAAAGGGAAATTTTGGAGGTTTCCCTTTGGAGGAAGGGGTGAGTGCCACAAGCTGAGACCAAGGCCTAGGGGGCCGGCCTGGCCATGATGGGCCTTGATCTTCATTATGTGAAGAAACACCGCTACAGGCTGCAGGAAGGGGAGCCATGTCAGACAGCTCGGCTTGGTGCCGGAAGCAGTAGGGACTGTGTGAACAGTCCCAGCAAGAACTGAGGCCGGCCTGCACTCACGGCTGCCCACTGAAGCTGATGATCAATGATCAATCCCAGATTGAACTGAGCTCTTAGTTCCACCTCCCCCTGCAGCAGCCAGCACCGCGGTAGGGTGGAGACCAGGATAACACTCGCCTCACTTGGCTGCTGTTTTCCTACCCATGGCCCAGGACCAGGCCCCACCAGTTGGCACCAGCCTGTGAAATGCGGACTCATCTCTCCAAACCGACTGCCCCTGGCAGGACAAGGTGAATTATATCCTAAATCAAGTGGAGGTAGTGAATACATTATCTCAGGAATAAGATGAAAAATGAAGATGGATCCTTACAAACAACTTTTAAAGAAATTCACCCACACACACATATAATTTTAATGGTCTTTGAAAGAAAAGGCAACTATTTTGCTGAGCTCTAGTTAATCTGTGTCAGCAAACACGATGCGAGCCACATTGGAAGCTGACTGATGCATTCAAAACTTAGATGCAAGACCATCCCGGAGTTGCGCGTGGAGGGGGCCTGTTCCCATCCCCCCCCATTCGGTCCCTGCTGCACTGAGGCTGTGCCCAGCGGGCCACCCACCAAGCTGCCTCTGGAGGAGGCCTAGGCAGCAGGTAGGAGGCTGACTGTACAGGCAGGCTGAGCGTTCGAGACCACAGCAAATCAATCCATTTTTTTGATCATGTCAATTGATTATCTAAATCCATTAACAAGCTATTGAAGCTGTCTGGTCCAGTCAATCACAATATTCATTCTTTCGATCACATATTCAGCGATGACTTACTAAGAGATCACTGTGCCGAGACCTGGGCTTGCAGCCATCCCTGCCCTGCAGGGTCTCCAGATGCCAGCAACTGTGGGCGCGCAGGCAGGACAAACAGGGAGGGAAGGAGGCGCAAGACCATAAGAAGCAGATCAGAGCGTTCCTGGGGGCAGATGCACCAGCCTTCTAAAACCAAGGGCTTTTGCCAACAAAGCTGAATGCTGGCTGACGGAAGACAGCAAAACCAATAGAGGGTTTCTGAGCAGGGCAAACGCTCTTCCATCCACACACCCCCAGAAGTGTGAGGTGAAAAACAAATGGAACCCATTTCCATCCTGGCTAAGGAATGGAGTCAATGCAATTAATTCAGTCAGAAGGAAAGACACCTGCAAACACAGGGGGTTCTGGAGCCAGCTCACCCCACTCCTTACCCCAGTGCATGCCACACTTGCGGACCAGTGAGGAAACCCTGCAACAGTCCCGCCTCAGCCGGCCTGCGATGGGCACGAGCGCCCGCCTCTCCAACGGCCCGGCCTGCGATGGGCATGAGCACCTGCCTCTCCGACGGCCCGGCCTGGGGATGGGCACGAGCACCAGCCTCCCTGACAGTGGGTGGAGGTAACAGAAGCTTAAAGACCCTCCAAGGCTTAAGAAGCTCAACACCACCAAAGCCTCTACTCCCTGCTGCTGCCGCCTGTGCCCCATGTCAGCAGCAGCCCTGGGGCATGCGGGGCCTGGACTTGGTCTGCTGGAACTGGAACAAGGTCCCCAGCCCCTCACACAGGGCCTGTCCCAGAAGCTCCACAGCCTCTTTCCTTGGACAAATCACACCATCTTAAGGGCTTTTTCCATAAGCATTGGAGGGAGAAGGCACGCAGGGATGGAGGGACAGGCAGATGACAGCCTGGGTCTAGACAGTCCTGCAAGACTGAAGACAAATGTCCACTGTCCAGCCAGCTGCCGGCTCCTGAGCACTGAGTGTGCATCACACACGAGGGGCACTTTGCTCACTCCTCTGCTAGCTTCCCTGCAAACACTGCAGATAAAATACTATCAACTGAAGCCCATGTTGCCTCTAAAGATGACAGAGAATAGAAGAAACACACACATGCCTGAGAGGCATGCACACACGCACACAGATACACATTCTAGAGTGGCATGTCACACGGTGATAGATTGCCTGCAATCCACAACCCAGAGAGGAAAACTCCCAGTGTTTATTAGGAAACCAGGACATGATATACAGAATAAACATATATGTGATATATATATACACACACACACATATATATATATCTCCAAAATCTGTGTGCATACAGCTCAAGTTGGATCACCTTCTATATATAGACACACAAATATATAGATACAGCTCTCCTCATATAAATATGCATGTGTGTGCATATATATCTCCCAGCTCCCAAAATAGAAGCCTATATACTTAGATGAATTACAGTGTTTAAAAAGAAAGACTCAGGAGTGGTGTGTGCCTGTGTTCCCAGCGAGCCCTTGCTGTCTTTCTCTTCCCCGTAGGCAGCCTTCCCTTGGCTCAGCGTTTGCCTTTCCATCTCGAGATGCTGCCGCTTCACACACTGAAGCCCCTCAGCAGGTGTGCTGTCTAGTTTGACCGTGCCATATGAGGCTAGAGACGGATTTGTTCAGAATGCAGTGTTCTGCAGACATCCAAAGTTGAACAGAATCATCTTGAAAAGCATTCGCCTGGTCAATTCACAACACTCAATGTGGGTGACTTCCCGGCCCCCCGATTCTGCCTGAGTCACTCCAGGTACCCACTGGCCCCTGAGTCAAACGAGAGTGCTCAGTGTCCCCTTGAACTCTGGATGACAAATCACCAGCCACTTATCAGGCAAAGCCATTCTCAAATCGCATGTTCAAGCCTCTGTCTAGGACACCTGGAGAAAAGATCTCCTGAGACCTCCAAATGCCCCCTTAGAGGGCCACAGCCAGAAACAGAGCAAGTGGGAAGTGGATGATGTGGGCTGGGCCATGAAGACAATTCTCTCTTGACACCAGGAGAGGTTCCCTGTTGACACCAAGCATCTGCAATCCTTTGCCACTGGGGCTGTCCCTGTGTTCTGCTCAGGGGTCAGCAGGCGCCAAGGCCACGACTCTGGAAAAGTCCGCCGTGTGCCAGATACCGCAACAGAAACCGGAACACGGTAGTTGCTCCCTCTCCCCTCCTTCTGCGTTTTCATTACGTATCTTATTCTAGCCACAAGAATGTCTTAAGGAAACTATGAAGTAATTATAGTTTTATAATGTAAATGTATTACATTACAATATTAAACAGATCACATGTTCCAGGTTATACATTAGAGTATTTGATGATACTCTATACACCATATGGTGTGTGAACACTGTTGTGGTAACACCGTAAGTGTGAACATGTCTGAGCGTGTCCACACTAGGAAGTGTGCTCAATGCTCTCTGCCCTCTGCCTCACTGAATTCTTGAGTTCTAGATATTAATGTCCTCATTTTACAGAGGATGAGATGGTCAGGAGGTGAAGCTACTTCCTCACAGTGGAGTCTGTCTGCCCAGAGAGCCAGCTCTGCCAGCATACCTCACTTCGCCCTGGCTCAGCACCAGCAGCTTCCAACCTGGAGGAGGCCCTGAGGTTGGTCCTGTCCAGGAGAGGGCCTGGAATGGTCTGAGGGCCTGAAAACTCTTATCCTCCTTGCCCACCAGTGACCAGACCTCCCAGGGGCTCTCTGCTCTGCTTCTTGGTTCCCGCATCAGCTCCCAGGAACACTTGACCCCAACTCTGCATCTCTGTCCAGTTGCTTGGAGCCCTGAGCCCCTTCTCAGTGCTTTCCTGGGGACTAGACTGTCATGAAATTACTCTGACATCTGTTTTCTCACCTCGTACATATGACAAATGGGTATGACGGACTGAGAAGGGGCTCAGAAGAATCAAGTAGAAACTAGAATTTTTGAATGTCTACCATGGGCTGATCACAGTGGTAATTATCTTATGTGCATGTCATCAATAAATGCTCAATCCTGCAGATGGCTGGTTCTCATGATAAGCAGGGGCAGAGCCAACACCAGAACCCAGTGCTCCTGATTCGCAGAGTTCAGCGTTCTTTCCAGATAGCCCAAAGCACCCGTGCCCTTCAGGGGGCAGGAGCTCTTGGTGGCTCTCTTGCCATTGCAATGCCAGAATTGCCTTGTCCTAGAGAGAAACTGAGCTACCTGTGACAACACTGTAATCAGAAGTCATCATAACTGTTAAAGGAAGAGTGAAATGTTAATATCCATGCCAATGCATCTGAAAACCACTGGGCCGTATGATTAGCCATTTGTAGGGACATAAGTCACAGAAGAAAAACTTTTTTCTGTGTCAATGAGTTGAACAATCAAGTCATCCATCCATCCATCTACAAATGCATATGGCCATCTACCCACTCATCAGTGGTCCAACCCTTTATCCTTTCACCACCAATTGTCTACTAATCCAGTCTTCATCCCTCCACCCAATTATGCACCAACCCATCTGACCATTGACCCATCTAACTATCAACTCATCTTCCCGTCTACTCAGCCCTCATCCACCTTCCCAAAAATCACTTAATGAAGTCCTACCACACACCAAGAAGCACTCCCGATACAGCAGGATCAAGAAGAGTAAGATATTCTCCATGCTCAAAAGAACTCTGTCTAAAAGAGATCATCATGTAAAAAGAAGCTCTCCATCCACAGATTTTTCACCTCAGGAACTTTCACAAGAATCAATAATGGAGACAATGCACGTCAGCTTAGCTCCCAAGCAGCAGATGATGCCATGGGTTCCTTACACATTGTTACTGTCAGAGCCTAACCTGTCAGTGAACAGAGGAACTTCTGTATAACAATGTGATCAGACAGCGGTATGAACCTCTGCAGAGAGGTATGAACAAAGGACGACAGGAGCCGAGGAGAACAGTGTATCAGGGTCAGGGAACAGCATACTTTCTTGAACTTGACTGGATTCAAACCTAAGTCAGTGTCATTCCAGAACACACACTCTTCCCTTGTCACCATGCTACTTTCAACTGGAATTCAGGAGCTCAGGCCCAGAGCAACTCAAAAGATAGATACTGACCACAGATGCCACCAACTGCTCCTCCATCTTGACTCCGGGAGCTGTATGAGAGTGACAACAGGATGGTGGTTGGATGGTGGTTGGACGGTGGTGTGTCCCGGAAGGCACGGGACCGGGCCTGCTTTCCACCTAGTACCTATTTCAAACGGAGATGAACGGTCAAATCATCCATCAGAGCAGGTCCCTGAGCTCTGGTCTCCAGAGGAAGCGGAGCAAGTCAGGTACCACTGACACAAGTACACAGCCTGGGAATCCTGGAGAGTGCCAGAAAACCAAACCCAACGTTCAAAAGGGAAACGAGCTGGGAAAGGGAGAGGGTGTCCCGTGGACTCACGGCAAGTGTTTACATTTGACAATCTTTGGAGCATATGTACGGCCGCGTACAGTACTTGTTGTTAACGTTATAGAGGAACCTGAGCTGGCACCAGCAGGAGATCTCCAAAGTCATTCAGTCTCGCACAGTCTCTCTGAGGGATCTGGGTGGGCTCTGTGAGGGTAGGGTCGAAAAGGACGCTGGATTTGGTGAACGGACTGGCTGTGCATCCCACAGACGCTCCTGGAGGGTCTGCCAGGGGAATGAAGGACATCTCTGATATGGTTTGGCTGTGTCCCCACCCAAATCTCATCTTGAATTCCCACGTGTTGTGGGAGAGTCCCTGTGGGAGGTAACTGAATCATGGGGGCAGGTCTTTCCTGTGCCGTTCTCATGACAGTGAGTACGTCTCATGAGATCTGATGATGGTAAGGAGGAGCTTTCCTACACAAGCTCTTTCTTTGCCTGCTGTCTTCCACATAAGATAGGACTTGCTCCTCTGTGCCTTCCACCACGATTGTGAGGCCTCCCCATCCATGTGGAACTGTGAGTCCAATGAAACCTCCTTCTTTTGTAAAGACATGCCCAGTCTCAGGTATGTCTTTATCAGCAGCACGAAAATGGACTAATACAGTCTCTGAGATCTAACCTCTCCCTCCTTCACACTCCAGAGCACTGGTGTGTACCCATCCTATTTCTGGTACTGGATCATGAATTCACGGGTTGACGCCCACCTTCGCCCCCGGACGGGAGGCTCCTCACAGAGTGCCAGATACACAGTGGGTACTCTGACAATATCCGTTCTCCTCCCTGGTCCTGGTTCTGCCACTGATGAACCTCCTTCTTGTGGGCAGTTTACAAATGTGTCAAATGACAGAGAATGGTCAGACTGATGATTTCTACCTGGGTTCCCAAAGGCACTAATGGTATTAATGGTAATGATTCTCAATATTTCAGACAATCCGCTGGAAATCATATGTTTATCTTTCATCAGGCAGCGCAAACCAAAGAACACATTCCATTTTCTCCCTCTGGGCTGGCATCATCTCTGTTCCATGAGGTTACACCAGTTACCTGGGGCTGGCTGGGAGCTCTGGTTGGCAGATATGTGTTTCTGATTGATAACATTAAAAGGTAAGTTCATCATCCTTTATTCAACAGGATGGGATAGCATCTCTCAAAATATGGGCAGCCCCTGGGGCGAGGACACTGCAAACGGAGTCTCTTGCAGGTAGGCAGAGCAAACTGGCATCTTGAGCTCTCGTTTGCTCCCCGTCTGAGCATCTGGGTCAGCCACTGACCAAGCCATACGCTACTGTTCGTCATTCACAAAGGTTCTTTGTATCTTCTTTCCCCTAACAGTGAGTCTAGGCTTCCCATGAAGTGTTCTGTGGTGATGCCAACACCTAGCATTAAACCACTCCTTTCCTGTCAGCACAGGGACACTCCATGCTGAATTCTGGAAAGGCCGCTGGCCCCCTGGCCTTCCCTGTTCCAGAAGGTTCTGGCCAGCCTTCCCAAGCTCGACTCCTGTAGCACAGGGTGGTGGCAGGAGCAGTGTGCAGGATGCCTGCCTTTCTGGAGCACGACAACCAGTTTCCCATTTGCAGTCTGGGTCCTCATGAGAAGAGGAGGAGGGGAGGCCAAGCCATGAGAGGCATTTTCCAAATCTCTTCTCCTTTTTAAAAGAGCCAGAAACTGGATCCCTGTGCCCATGGTACCTATGACTCCCGCATCTTATTCACCAAAGAGAATCCACCCCACGGGTGGAAGGGACTGGGAAGAAAGGGACAGAACTCTGTTCATCCCGAATCGCCTCTACCTAGCACGACGCAGGTGTGTTCAAGAAATGCTTGCTGAAGGAATGAACAAAGGAAGGAAATAATAAATGCAAGGACTAATGAATGAACAAACAGGGCTTCAGCCACTGCCTCCTGCAGGGTGGGATTCAGGCCTAAGCTCCAAAAAAACAGGAGGCCTTTGCATCAGGTCCTCCTAGGCCAGTAATGGCAGGACCCGGGAAGACGCAGGGCAAGGGGTAGGCTGGGGGCAGTGGACTGCTGAGAGCATCCTGTGCTCACTCTGCACACCCAGGGTAGCGCCGGGGCAGGGGCCCCTCGATGGACAAGGGCCTGAGGGCCAAGGTAGGGGTATCTTTACAAAGGAAGCAAAGGGCTCTTATTTTAGTTTTGGGTCTTCTAATTATTTGCAAATAAATATGTAAATATTTAATATTTTATACTACTAACATGTGTAGTTATCACATACGTGTGTATACCATATGTATATAATACTATATTATACAAAAATATTATTTAATTTTATTGTTTAATTTTGTTTGAATCCTCAGGGCAAAGGGCCTCACTGAAAGGGTCATCCAAACAAAACAATAAAACCAGGAAAATTAACACATCTGACGATATTTTGTCTTCAACATCCTACAGGGGAAAACTCACCACTCTCTATCTGATTATCGGACCATGGAAGGGTGTGCGAGGCTTTCTGGGTTCAGAAACCTCTGCAGGTCGAATTCTTCCACATTCTGGAATGTTTTCCACTGCTACATGACTCTGGAACATCAGAACTGAAGTCATCTCATTTTCTTTGAGTCAGAATCGACAGCAGTGGCTGGTTCCCTGGAGCCTCAGCTCACAGACGCTGCCATGAGTGACGCTTTTTAGTACAGGAAAGAGGCAAGAGCCCATGCTGGGACAGGCCTCACTCTGTCACTTGCCAGCCATGGAAGCTGGGCACTGGCCAGGCCCTTGGTGTCTGTATCTGTGCCCTGGGGTCGGGAAGTGACACCTGCGGCACCCAGCACAGGACCCAGCACACAGGATGCCTTCAGTAAGGGCAGCCCATCAACCACCCAGATTCAAACCCTGGTTCCTCCACTTCCAGCTGTGTGGCTCCAGGGAAGGAGCTTAACCTCTCTGAGCCTCGGTGAGATGGTAAGAGTAGCAGGGGCAGTAGCTATGCTTGGCATCATGCCTGCACATGTAAAATCCCAGTAAGTGCTGCTCTCATCCTCTCCTCTCTGCTTTCTCTTTCCTGGTCAAATCTCACAGAAGCCTTGCTCACCGCTACCCTCAGCAGCATGTGAGGACTTGGCAGTGGCAGGTTCTCAAATAAGCTCAGCAAAGAGCCTGCCAAACGGGCACTGAGGCCAGCGCTGCTCTCCCTATGACCTGCCTGGTAAGCACACTGGCCTGCTCATGCCCCCCAAAATCACCCAGCCTGGCTAACCCCTTCCTGGCTTGGAGTGAGGGCCGATGGAGTCCTGAGCCTTGACATGGGCTGGCTCCTTCCCTTCCTATCAATCGTCTTCATTCAAAGCTGGCACGGTCTCCTGAAGCAGACGCATCAATTATTAAACCATTATTTGTTCATGTCTCTGAGAGGCAGGAGATGCTGCCTCCTCCACAAACATCCCTGGAAGCCAATAGGGCCTACCCGGTCTCCTTGTAACCCAGAGCTGGGCTGCAGATCAAAAGACAAATAAATAAAATAGGCCCAAAGATTCTGCATCTGAGATTATCAAGCCAAAACAGCTATGGGTAGTGAAGAGGCAGCAGCTAAATATTTGTTTTCCTCGGTAATCAGGTGAGCAGGCCTGGGCTTTCCAGATCTCCTGTTTAGAGTCCCACGCTGCTCCCACGCGGCCCTAGGGGCAGTGCAGTGCCTGGCGCTCAGCTCCGGGGCCCTGGCAGGCAGGGGTACCTTGCCATGTCACTTCCTTCTCTGAACTTCAGATTCAACACCTTCAAATGACAACAGCATCACCAACATGGCAGGTCCACGTGGAGACCCGAGAGGATAAGAAGTAATTCCCTGGCGGCTCACCATAGCTGTGCAAGTGCTTACGCGATGCGTGATCTCGGCTCTGCTCCTGACCTTCGAGATAAGATTCCCTGGAAGGTCAGGGAGTCGGAAGTCCCCTGTTTACGCTCTTCGGGGGAGTCTTATGCAGCCAGCCCAGGCCCTGGCGCCTCCCTCTGGGAACCTCTAATGAAAAGCCCCACCAAGGTGGGAGGGCGTCCAGGAGCTGCATGTGGGGCATGTGCTGTCTTTTGCCGCAAGCCCGCTCGACCCCAGCCCCTCAGGGTTGCCCTTGTGAAGGGGCCACTTGGTGCATGGTTTATAAAGCTCATGAGGCTGGCAACTGCTTGAGGCACAGGCCAAGCCATATGCCTCTTATTTCATCAGTAACAGGAAGCCTGGGTCCCCCACAGAACTAGGAGGCAGTGAGGCATGTTGAGACAGATAGAATTGGGTTCAAATTCTTGATCTTCTCTATCTGGTCTGACCTTGAGCAAGTTCCCCCACTCCGAGTCCCAGGGCCTTCATCAGCAAAATAAAAATGATGCTCTCCAGCTTCACGGGCTCTGTGGCAGGGTGACCGAGGCAACGCACACAGCCAGGGACACTGAGCACAGACTGAGCCAGCGCACCGAGCTTCTTTCCCTCTGTGCCATGCTCGCAGCCAGGGCCCCTCAGGTGTGGGGATCTGGAGGAGAGGCCTGAGGGGGAGGGGCACACAGGCACCACCGGGGCTGCAGGTCGGGGACTGAATTTCAGTGCACCTCTTCCAGCCTTTGGCCACCTCTCCCTGCAACCAACTCAGGGTCAAGCCCAACCCTCTCCAGGGCTTTTTTTCCTGAAGCCATCTATGCTCCCCAGAAAGCAAGACCTCAGACGGCCCTGCCATTGCTGCCCTTCCTCTACTGCCTTCCCGCTCTGGGGCCGGGAGGCCGGGAGACTTGGCCTTGGGAAGCGAAGGAGAGAGGTGTGGGACAGTCTCCGCCCAGCCTCCCCTGAACTCATGGGTAACACAGGTCAAGAGCAAAGCAGCTGGACAGCAGCGGGGGGTGGTGTGCAAAACAGATTTGTGAATTTTCTCAAGAGCAATGGCATTAGTTGCGCTGTGAGCACTAATTCCCTTTGTAAATAGGACAGGCTTGCTTTCAGTGCTAATTTCCTCCCATGTCAAAACCCAGCACCTGCAAAAAAACAGCAAGTGATTGAAGGGAGGGGAGGGAATGGAGGAAAGGTACAGGCAAAACCAGTGAGGTAGAAGGAGAATGTGCTCATTCATTCCAACATTCATCTACCCACCCATTCATTCTAATGTTGTCTGTCATGTTTCATTCAAGTATTCTCTAAGCTGCTGCCGTGAACCTGATGCTGCTCAGCACAGGGACACAGAGGTGACTCGGGCACGCACCTCTGCCCCCGGGAGCACTGAGGTCTGAGAGAGGAGGCAGGGTGATAAGGAGCAACAGGACAATCTTGACGCCCTGGGAATCTGGGCGGGGGGAGCTGGTTCAGACAGAAGAGGGTGCCTACCCTGCGTTTTGAAAGATCAGAAAGGTGCCCAGGGCACTCCGGGCAGAAGGAAAGCATGTGCGAAGGCAGTGGAGTGTGAGAGTCCACGGTTTCCAGCAAGTACACAGGGATCAGCATGGCAGAGGAGGGAGTGGTGGAGTGTCAGGAGGTGTGGCCAGAGGCTGGCGGCGGCTCATGGGCCTGGTATCGCAGGACACACACAGGAGTCTGGTTTCTATCTTGAGGAGAAAGAGTACCAATGAACATTTGCAGCAGAAGGCCTGTCCCATGGAGGCAAGGTTAGGCATAGCATTATTTCCAGTGTGCTCACCAAGAAACTGCGTGCCATTCTCCCTATATCCCAACAGCAACCCAAGGCAATGGTTCCCATTTTATCTCCACTTGACAGCTGGGAAAACTGAGGGTCACACAATAAACACATGAGGCAAAATGTGGACCCCAGTCCAGGCCTGCTGACACCAAGTCCAAGGCCCGTTTACTCTCACGGTGGACCCAGTCCAGGCCTGCTGACACCAAGTCCAAGGCCTGTTTACTCTCACAGCCGCCACTGGCTGAGGAAGGCATGGTGGCCGCAGAGCTGCCTCACAACAGTCACAGCAGCCACAGGAGCTCTGTGTGGTGCCCCCCGAGAGTCAGGAGCTGAGCATGGGTCCATGTGACCACCTTCTGCCTCCTCCCTGTTTGGGCGGCCCGCTGCTTGTAAAGCAACTTCCTCACCAGGAAGCACAAGGCTGGGTGCCCTGGGCTGGCTGCCAATAGCTGCACACAGCCAGCAGCAGGTGGAAAGAGCAACTAGCCCCCAAAAAGGTGCAATGGACCCAGGTGGCCTGGCCAGGGACCCTGCTGCCTTCTGCTGTTATTGACAGGTCACTGAAGAGGCAGCTGTCCCCATCTCTAGCACTCGTCTCCCACCCATTGAGCCATCAGCTCAACATCAGGGCCTTCCCAGTTGTCCACTGTGGATAAACATCCGGAAGAAGAAAGGAAGGGAAAGGAGGCTTCACCATCTGGGAGAACTGCTTCCAAAATGGCTACTCGAAGGAACCTGCTCAGAAGTGGGACCAAAGTATCATGGCAAGTAAGATGTGACTGGGGCTTTGCCTTGAAAAATGAAATCTAAAAACAGTATGAAAACAAGTTTATTTAGAGATTGTACTTAATACAATTGAGGTTCCCTTTGCCATAAGTACTAACTCTTTAAAAAAAAGAGAGAGAGAAAAAAAGAAAAAAACAAAGAAATAGTCAAGTGTTGGCTGCTTTTTCCTGTACTTTTCTGACAAACGTGTGTGACAGCACAGTACGGGGTGCTTCCTTTGCACCTGACTTCTGCAATCATAAAGAGGGTTGTGCATCTTTGCATGATGCTTGCCGTGCCTCCCTGAGGCCTCCACCCAGCTGCTGAGACCCAGGCCGGCTCCTCGCGGCCCTCTGCCGGACTGCTCCATTGCTCAGGGTGGGACTCCAGCTGCAGCTCTTCCATGCCATTTTTATCAATCTTGAGAAACACTGCATCTTTCCCAAGATTTTTAGTTGACTTTGCAACTGACTCACATCTTCTCTGCACTCCACTGTCAGGTGCGTAATACACAACGGACAGCTGGGAAGGCCCCGGTAGATCTGGGGACTGGGTGGGTGGGAGATCAGCGCTAGAGGGGACAGGACACAGGTGAGCGGCTCCCTCCGCAAGAGACTGCTCGTTCATGAGTGTCTACACCCACGACACAGCCGGCATCTGCAGGAACTTAACTGCTCAATGATAACGCTCTGTGCCTTCAAGCAGCACCAGTGGTTTTGCCGAGGCCAGAGACGGCAAGCAGCCACTGCGATCAGGACTGTGAATCGGGGGGAGCACAGTCTGCACACCCTCCCCACCCGCTCTAAACCTGTCCCTTTAAACACGCCTTGCGTAACTCCCATCTCCCAGCCTTGCCTCCTCCTACTGTCTCCATCTAGAAGCCATCTCCTCTGCTTCGGCGTGGTGAAACTGGGCCCCGAGTTTCAGGCATCTCTGAGATGTCACATCTTCCTGGATTCTCCCTCCTTTCCCACAGCAGACACTGCCCTTTCAGCACTCCCTGTCCTCTATGCTGTAGGAGTGGCGTGCAGGCCAAGCTGAGGGATTTTGTTTCTCCGGGGTTACTCCTCCAGCCCTCTGGTTTCTGGCCCGAGTCAGAGTCCAGGAGTCGTCACTGATGTGCACTGAGCTGCCTGCGTCGGATGCCCACGTGCCCCTGTGTGGCCGTGTGACCTGAGGGGTCTCTCTGTTCCTGGACTCCTGGCTAGCAGCACCCAGGAGCTTTTAGGCCAGCTCCTTTCCAATCACCAAGCCCAGGCTGCGCTTCCATTTTTGGATGCAACAATCACTACTGCTCACTGTCCTAATGACCCACAGAGACATTAGTTAAAGCAGGGCTTCTATTGCTTACTAAGCAAAGCTGAATTTCTGCATAATAAAGTTCATGCTTCCAGAAATAGAAAAGGCATCTGGATGGTAACATGTCACAGCTTCAGAAAGAATGAAAATTAACACTTCTCCCTGATGACATCATGACACTTTCTCCATTCCAAAAAAGAGAATGACCAATGCCTGCTCTGCTCCCTGACTGGAGACACTCAGCCTGCACACACAGAGTGGGTCCTGATGTCAGATCTGCCCCATGTGGCCAGATGGCCAGAGAAGCTGGGGACATATAACAGTTCAGCCAGGTCCTGGTGCCCAGAGGACGTGGGGTGCCAAGAAGAGAGGTACGTCTGTGGGAAGAGCTGCCGTGTGCTCTGGTCACCGTCAAGGGAGCTCTGTGGCCAGCAACCCGGCTGGGGGACAGCAGGCAGTCTCTTGAAGGAACCACGATGGGAGAGGGAAAGGAACTGCTCTGCTAATTCTTTAAACAAAGCAAGTCCAGCCCCTCTGGGGCCACAGACCCCTTGGGAATATGGTGAAAACTATAGACCCTATTCCCAGAAAAATGAACTCACACCCATAAAATGAGTACAATTTCATATGCTTTGGGGATGACCCCTACCTCAACTCTTGGTTCAAACCATTGCTCACTGCAAGGTGAGCTTTCTGAGGACAGGTCATCTTTTATCTCTGCAGCTCCAGTATCAGCACAGTGTCAGGTACATCCAGTAGCTGGACAGATGCTTGTGGAGTGAATAAACAATTGAATAGACGATCCTTCCAAACCACCCATGGCTGTGAGTGAGCCTTAACCAAGTACACGCCCTCTAGAGAAAAGCCCACATCATCTTCAAGAAGTAGAGCAAGCCCACTGAAGACCAGCCGGGTACGACCCCACACGTGCTGAGGCTCTCAGAACCTGGCTCAAAAGGGGCTGTCACAGGGTTCCAAGGGGCAGAGGTGGGGAACAACCCCAGGGAGCTACCTGCCACTCCTGTGCAAGACCTTCTGCTGGCTCTATGTGCTCCCCACAGTCCTCACTGCTTCATGAGATTGGCTGTCCTGAGGCGCAGCCACACTGAAGACCGGCGTGGACTGGAGAAACAAGTCCGGGGGGAAACACAGAGGCTTCTCAAAATCAAAACTACCACAGACATTCGAGCCAATCTACTCCATGCCAAAATCTCAGAATGGAAGAGAATTCCAGCTCGGGGTAACTCTTCCTTCCCCACCGCCTGCCGGTCTTCCATTTCTCAACGTTTATGGTGACCTCTGAGCTCCTGTTTCCTCCAACTGCCCCATTCCAGCCGCTGTGATGGTCCAGAGGCCACATGTCCACATCTTCAGGGATGGCCTCAGCATGCTCAGGCCACCTGGTAAGCTCTGAAGCACCAAGACCCTGGGTGAGACGCTGAGCCTTGGTTTCTGCTTCAGAAATGATGGGCTATGCCAGTCTGTTTCCAAGACCCCACGAGACGTGCTGTGAGGGGCTGGGAACACCAGCAATGCACAGGTTCTGACCTCAAGACAATTATAGCCAGGATAAGAAAGCAGCCACGCAAGTGACCGTCCTCCATTGGAAAAAGCAGCAGCAGTGGAGAAAGGCAGGGCCAGAATGGAGGCAGTCACCGCAGAAGCCACGCTGGAGTGCTAGGTGCTCAGCCCTGCTTGCTGAGAGGGGCAGGGAGCAGAAGCCAGCAGGGGTCACCGCGGACTCAGGGACTCACTGTTTGACCTCTGTGGCAAGTGGTAACTCAGGTCCCTCAGCCCAGAGCCCTCCCTGTCCAGTGATCCACTTCCCCCTTTCCCAGGCCTCTTCCCTACCACAACTCTCCCCCTGCCCTGTGCATACCCACACGGGGACTCGCTGGGGACCCCCATACTCCTCATACCCTCTCTAGGTGACTCTGCTTGCTCCTCTGGCTGTGGGACCACCCGGAACCCCTCAGTTTCTATGTGACCTCGGTCTACACTGTGGAACCATATGTCTACCTGCCTGTGGACAGCCCACTCGACGTCCCCAGCGTATACAGGTCAACCAGCTCAACAGGCCGTGGGCTCCTCCAGGACCAGACCAGGACAGTCCCACCAGTATCCCCACAATCAGTTTAGGTTTGGGGGAGAAGTGAAGTTGGGAAAGGAGGCAAGGATGGGACACACCCACATGGAAATTTGCTGACCACTAGACAGTGAGGCTTTCTCCTGCTCCGGGAACCTGCCACGTCTGCCTGGCTCCTGCCCATGCTGTAGTCCTGAGCAATTCTCTGAGGATGTGCTGATCAAGAACCTTCAGTCTATCAGGCATGGCACTCAACCATAGGTTCTGCTCATGCTGGTACCTCTTCCCACCTCTTTTCCTACCAAATCCTTCTTAAAACAGAATCCACCTTTCCTCAGTCATATGCCTCCCTTCCTGTGTCCCTCCCCTTAATTCAGTGAATACTGAATGAATCCTGACTGCAGGCCAAGTTCTCTCAGTGCCCTGCACTGTACATAAGCTCTCCCACAATCCTCAAACTTCTAGCATCCACTGGTGCCACCTCCCCAATCCTACAAGATGACCTCACTTCCTACTCACAAAGAAATGCAGCCCATCAGTTGGGCACTCTGCATTTTCCTACCACAAAGCTCACACCACACCCAGGCCAGGCTGGTCTCCATCCCACCTCAACCATGGCAGATTGGAGCAGCATGAGGACCAGACCACCACGGCACCCCTGGCCTGGCCCTGGTCTCTGTCTCCTAGTACACAGGACCCCCACACTTGCTCTCCACTGCCCCCTGAGCCCAGCCAACACCTACTCTGCTTAGTCTCTGTTCCAAGGTCACTCCTCTGCATACCCTGTCCAAACCACCCAGAATTAATCCCATCTCCCTGTCACTCCCTCCCACTGCACACGTGCTGCCCCCGCACAGCATTTGCTGCTATCGTAATTCTGTGCTATGTGCATGATCATTTGGCGAATGAATGGCTGTTTCCGAGATAGTCACCCCCAATGCCAGGATCTGGGCCTCCCCTGTGTGTTACAGGATCTCCAGCCCCCAGCTCAAAGAGGCTCTAACAGTCCTCACGGCATGCTCAGGTCATCCAACAAACCAGGTCTGGAGTTCAGGGCTGTCTGAAGCCCAAACCTGGCTCTTTCCAGACTTCCTTCAGCACTCCTCCCCAGCTCATCCCTCCTGCACTCCAGTTCCTGGCTGAGAGCTGGGTCCATGGTCTATGGTCAGCAAACAAGTTCTAACTGAGCGAATCCCTCACTAAGCACAGACCAATGCCTGTTGCCATCCATGGGCCCTCATGTGGGGGGTAGCCTCTCTCCTGGGTTCCTTGGGCCCAGCGGCAGGTTCCTGCTAAGGGGCCTCCCAGCCCTGCACACCTCCAGGCTGTGAGCTCTGCACCCTCACCTTTACCACCTGGAAATAACTGCTCCTTACCAGGCTACAATCAACAAACACTACAGCCTGGAAAGCCTGGGAGCTGTGGCTGCTGGTGGAGCAGGCATTTCATAGGCTGGTGTCTGCCGGCTTTCTGGCACTTTCCCACGGCAGCCCTTCTA
Source organism: Piliocolobus tephrosceles (assembly GCF_002776525.5). Classification (NCBI taxonomy): domain Eukaryota; kingdom Metazoa; phylum Chordata; class Mammalia; order Primates; family Cercopithecidae; genus Piliocolobus; species Piliocolobus tephrosceles. Next base: position 143,351,039 of record NC_045440.1, read on the forward strand.
TACTTTCTGTCAGGTGGCAGATGCTGGTGGGAAGAATTGAGTTCCATTTGTGCTTGTTAGAAATGCTTGTTCTCTGGTGCTGCAAAGAAATAGTACTCGAACACAAATTTAATTTTCTCAGCAAGGCAATTTTTACTTTCTGCAGAAAGGGTGCTCCTCGCAGATGGAACAATGGCGAGAGCACACCTGGACAGGGGAGGGGAAGGAGTTCTTATTCCTGATGCAGGCAGACCCCACTGCTGTGTCGTTCCCCTGTTGGCTAGGGTTGGACCACACAGTCTAAGCTAATTCCGACTGGCTATTTTAAAGAGAGCAGGGGTATGAGCCAGAGTGGTGGGGTGAGTAGTCTGGTGGGAAGGACAATTAGGAACAGGTAACTAAAGGTGACTTAGGTCAGAGCAGGTGACCAGGATGAGTCAAGACGGATTGGGTGACCAGGGTAACAGATGTGAACTACTGATTAGGACTCGTGGGAAAGTTGTTTACTGAAACTAGAAGCAAGGGGGTGAAGAGAACCAGGAAGTTAAACTTTAAAATGGAGAATCAAAGAATAAGAGAGCTGAACATACTGACGTACTGATTCTTTGAAAAGAAACTTGGGGTTCACTATATTTAACATGCTCTGCACTTTTCCTTCTGCCCATTCTAGGCCACAGGAGAGGGGATGTGCTTTGGGGTGCTACGGAATCCACAAATCGAGTAGTTTTGAATAGACCCCCTGAGTGTCTGAGCCTCGGTCTCCTTATGGGAAAACGTGGAGACGCACTGTCTCCCCTGCCTGTCATGCTTTGGTGCTGCAGCGCCCCATTCCCTACAAAAGCAGGGCTCTTCACCAAGAGCCTGGGAGCTCCCAGGTAGACCAAGGGTGAAATGGTCACCTCTCTGGGAAAGAGGAAAGATGAAACTTTGTGTCCATGTGTTTTCATCATTCCATTCCCCAAAGAGCCTTGGACACAGATCAGTGAAGCACTACTTGTCTGTCTGAATGCGAGACCATCAGGCACCTTTGCTAGGCAGATATAATGCGTACATTACCTGATTTCATCTCTCTGAAGCCATACACATCGGGACTCTGGTCCATTTTACAGATTCAGAAACAGGGTCTGCAAGGTCATGGTCACTGAGCAAAAATGGCTGCGCTGGGAGAAGCAGCCAGGGCACTTGGCCTCAGCACCTTGGCTCTTTCTGGCCTGTGTTGCTTCGCAAAAGGGCTGCTGCCTGTGCGTGCCCTGCCCCACCAAGTCTCTGCCTTTTCCACCATAAATGGGGACTTGTGAGCTTGTTTCTAGAGAAGGGGCTTGTCCTCTGGGAACACTGATGTCTCAGAGAGCAAAGGTTACTCGGCTGTGTTCTTCCAGTTCTTGGGCTGGCCCAGCCGTCCAGTGACGGAGCACCAGCCTTGGGCCTTGGGGAGAGGATGTCAGCAAGAGCTGCCTGGGAAAGGTCAGGGGCTGTCTTTGAAGTTGCCTCATCAGGCTCAAGGTCAGCTTCAAAGGGGCCCAGAGGCGGGGGCGCCGTAAGAATCACTTCCTCTGTCAATTCTGCAAGGGGAAAGAGTGATTTCCCCCAAACCTCTTAGTACCAAGGCCTAAGCTGACCTACGTGTGCTTCTAGACCTCTCTTCCTTCCTAGGACATTCAATATCTTAATCTCACTCTCCATGAAGCACTTGCTCTGTGCATACTCAGCAAGTCCTGGGCAAGTCCTAAGTAAGCCACAGAAAGGGAAGGGAAGCACGGTGAGACCAGGGGCTCCCCAGGGTCACAGAGCCCTGATCCAGCCCCACGTGCACCAGGGCACTGGATTCCCCCTGGGCGCCATGTCCCTCCCACAACCCAGGTCACTGTGCAGACACATGTGCTCCGTGTGGCACCACCTCTCAATGGGGTGGGTGGCCCTTGGTAGCCTCTCTCCATCTCCTGGCACGTGGCAGTGGCACAGGAACGCACAACCCCTCCTCTGCTAGGAAGCTCCAGCACCTGCACAGAGGGGAGGGCTCTGAGGCCAGGCCCTGCTCCCATCTCAGGAGACAGCAGGAGTGCCGCTCCCCCTGGCCAGGCACGGCTCAGCAGGCATTCCCTGAAGAGGCCTCCACTTCCCATTCAGAATCGCTGTTTCCACCTCTGAGAAAGGCTGAGACGGTCAACATGTCAACGTGGGGAAGGCAGGGACAACCCCGAACACCACCGCACTCACTCCCACTGGCTCTGTCTGCAGCCCTGGCTTGAAGCTGCAGCTAAAAATCCATCTGCCACTGAGGGGCATGGGGAGGGGATGTGGAGTGGGCAAGGAGCAACATTCATGCCAGGCAGGCTGGCAAACAGTGCAGGTTTGAGGCTCTAGCTGACATCACCTGGGACGTCCAGAAAGCCCGACAGTTCACAGCCAGGACTGGGACCAGAGCATCAAGGTGCTGGGGACAGCACCGCCCACCAGCGGGACCAATGCCTCTCCGCCCCGCTAAGCACCCAACGTTCTGGCCCAGCTCCATCAGGCCACCACAAAGCCCCCTCCCTCTCCTGCAGCCCGAGGCTAGTTCAAGGAGCCATTTATTCAGCTGGCGCCCAGGACTCTTTCCTGTGCTGTCCTTGGATGAGGCATCCAAGAAAAACAAGAGATTCCATTCACTGGTACAGTAAGTCCCAGCTGATCCACATCCAAATGGCCCATTCAATTACTCTTATCTCCATCAACAACATATGTTTTCTCCCTCCACGTCCGTCCTTCAATATGAGGGTTTGGAAAAGCTGCAAAATTCAGGGATATAAAAATTCCTGCAAGATGAAGGCGCCAGGGGTTAATTTTGTTTTTAATCTTATAAAGAAACAATGGAAAACTGGAGAAAGACTGAAATCTCCCTCATTTATTTTTAGCACTTCCTATCTTTTCAAATTCATTTTCTCATTTAAGGGATGGAATACACCTGGGACACTGTGACATAAGCCACATCCTGTGGATGGCACCAGACAGATGCTGATTCAAATGCCCGCTCTGTGACTTCCTGGCTAGGGGAATGCAGAGCCCTAGCTTCCATCTCTGTAAATGAGAGTAGCACACCTGCTCCACAGGCCTGCCGGGAGCAAGGGACAGCGCCTGTAGAGCAGACAGCAGCGTGCTGACCGCCAGCAAGCCCTGCAGGGCTGTGGGCACTACCACCCTTCGCAGGGCCATTTTCCTGATCCTGGAGGTGAAGCCTCAGCAAAAGAAAAGGGCTTGGACCCAGACTGGCTCATCTGCTGGGAACAAAGGTGTTTCACGCCAGCAGTTATTCACCTGCACCGATGTGGACACACGCCAGTCGAAAGCACCCTGAGATGAGGGGAATAAATATCACCAGGTCCAAGGGTGACGGCATGAGCTCTCTAGGAACCATGTCTCAACGGTGTCTGGAAGCTCACGTGAAACTCTGGAACTAAGAATCCCACAGAGACCTGGGCTTGATTCATATCTGCACTAATTAGCACCGGTTCAAGCCAGCAGTCTAAATTATCTTGATTTTGCTGTGATTAGGTGGCGGCAGAGGAAAAACTCAAGGAGGCCCAGCAAAAGAAGCCATCATCACAACTGAGGCTGTCCCCATGGAGTCGGAAGGAAGCATTTCAGAAGGCTGCTCTCAGGGCGAGAGCCACAGGCATCTCTATAGACAGAGGTGGCTCTCCCCCAGCAGAAGGAATCGGGTCCCATGTCCGTGCGTTCTGGTCTGGCAGAAGACAGACTTTTTCCTCAACACACCTGAGGACTCCTTAAGGAGAGGGACTGTTTCTCTCTGATTCATTCATTCACAAAACAAGTATTTGTTGAAGGCTTAACTACAGACCACTCATCCAACAAGCATTTACTTTGTACCCACTTTGTGTTGTTAGTTCATAGAGGGGGTGAAATAGACACAGATCATCAAAGGGGAGTGAGAAAGAGCCACCCCTGGGATGGGAGCAGAGAGAGGAGAAAGCAAAAGGTACGTTTGAGACCAGGCCGCCACTGACCTAGCCCTGGAAGAATGAGTAAGAGTGAACGGCAAGGAAAGCTATGGAGACACGGCAGGGAAGGGAATGTCACAGGAAAAGGCAGGGGCCTAAGGTCAGAGGCCGCCCCTTCCCTCCCCAGACAACTCAGCTCAAAGCCATGGGGTCCCAAGAGAACCGAGTTGGTCCAGGGAGGGATGTGGACCCACGGCAGGGGCGGGGAGGGTATCTGCACAGCAGAGCTGCCCCGTGTGTGAGCCACCTGTTGACCCAAAGAGTCAAACTCTGCAAAATCTTTGAAGAGATTTAGTCTGAGCCAAATATGAGTAACCATGGCTTGTGACACAGCCCTCAGGAGGTCCTGAGAACATGTGCCCAATGTGGTCAGGACACAACTTGGTTTTATACATTTTAGGGAAGCCTGAGACATCAATCAAATACATTTAAGAAATACATTGGTTCTGTCCAAAAAGGTGTGACAATTCCAAAGGGGTGGGGATGTGTGTGTGTGTCGGGGGGGGGCTTGCAGGCTTCCAGGCTATAGGTAAATGTCAACATTTTCTGGTTGACAATTGTTTGAGTTTGTCTAAAAGACCTGGGATCAAAGGAATGTCTGGATAGCATAAGAGGTGGTGGAGACCAAAGTTTTATCATGCTGATGAAGTTTTTAGCTAGCGGGCTTCAGAGACAACAGGTTGCAAAATGTTTCTTATCAGACTTAAAGTCTGTGTTGTGTTGATGTTAACGCTGGGGAGGGATAATGAGGAATATTCCAGCCCCACTTCCCATGATGGCCTGAACCCATCTGTCAGATTCCATTTTAAGAGCCCTGGTGGAAGAGGAAGTCCATTCAGACGGTCAGGGGGCCTTAGAACTTTATTTTTGGTTTATGCACCCCGTGTGGGGTACCAGAGCCCATCCAGGGGAGGAGGGCATCCATATGGTGGGGAGGTCTGGCCTGGGTGCCAGAGCAGGAGTGAGAGGGGAAGGCAGGAACCTGTGGGATCTCTGGGATGGGTCCCCTTGGTGAGTGGTTGAGAGCTGGAGAGTGTGGGAAGGGCTGGGATGGCGAGGGAGATTGGCTACATACAGGGAGACTGATAGGTTACAGATTACAGTAAAGATAATGAAAGTCAAGCTTTCCATGCTGAGAAAATGAGGTACCAGAAAGGAAAACGGACGAACCATAAGGAACTCTGCAGTGGTGGATTGGAATTAGTGGTGTCAGTGTGGGCCTGTGGCTGTTAAGGTGGATAGACAGAGAGATGTTGAGGCTATGTGTGTTTGTGTGTGTGTGTGTATTTCTATTCACATGTATATGTCTATTTCCCAGCTCCATCCTCTGAGAACACTTGGGAACAGCAACATCCCAATATGAATGACCACCCCCTAAAGTATGAATCTTGGTTGGTGTGGGATCACTGCAATTTCCACCTCTCGGGGTCAAATGATTCTCTTGCCTCTACCTCCTGAGTAGCTGGGATTACAAGCACCCACCACCGCTGGCTAGTTTTTGTATTTTTAGTAGAGGTGGGGTTTCACCAGGTTGGCCGGGCTGGTCTCAAACTCTAACCTCAAGTGATTCACCTGCCTTGGCCTCACAAAGTGCTGGGATTACAGGCGTGAGCCACTGCACCCGGCCCCTAAAGATCAATTTTCATTAGAGGGAACCAAGACTCCTGTGAGAAATAAGTGACATCAGGGCTTACGTTTGAGATGAACCTGGAATATCTTGGGCCAGAAAATAAGTGTGTGCTCAAAGAATAATGATGGAGACAGGTCAAGAGACACAGAAGTCAGCTTGAAGGAGCACCCAGAGGTCAAATCAGGATAATATGGGTATCAAAAATAACTAACAATAGCAATGAATTTCAACCCAATGAATAAAATTGAAAATGATGAATCCATACAAATATAAATAAGCAAATTTAAAGGTCTGATGAGGAATCGGATATTCACACAGTTTCAAAGCACCTTCCCGCAAAATACTTAGTAACAACAAGGAGAGAAAGAGCAGCTTTACAGCAGAGGGAAACAAACACCATCTTAATCAAATGGTCAAATAACCATCACCAGCAACGGGACAACTGGAGATTGTGGGCCACCGGACAGACACAAAGAGGAGGACTCGGCTTCACGTTTGCGACATTCCTGCCAAAAAGGTTCAAAACTGAATCTAATCATGCGGACACATCACATACACCAAAAGTGAGAGCCTTCTACAGAATTGCTGATTGGTAATATCTTAAAGTATCAAGGTGATGGAAGTCAAAGAAAGATGGAGGAACTGTTTCAGGCCAAAGGAGACTAAAGGTGTATAACAGCTCAACGCAGCAAATGACTCTGCATGAGACCGAAATCTTAAATATAAAGGACACTATTGGGATAGCTGGAAAAACTGCAATGGGATCTCGGTATGAGATCATTATGTATCAATATTCATCTCCTGATTTTTATGACAGTGTTGTGGTTACACAAGAGAATGTCCTTGCTTGCAGGAAATACACATGAATAATTTGGAGGTGTCTGGGGCATCAGATCAACCACATATTCTAAAATGGTTCAGGCTGGGCGCAGTGGCTCATGCCTGTAATCCCAGCACTTTGGGGCCGAGGCAGGTGGATCACCTGTGGTCAGGAGTTCAAGACCAGCCAGGCCTACATGGTGAAACCCTGTTTCTACTAAAGATACAAAAATTAGCTGGGTGTGGTGGTGGGCACCTGTAATCCCAGCTACTCGGGAGGCTGAGGCAGAATTGCCTGAACCCAGGAGGCAGAGCTTGCAGTGAGCCAAGATTGCACCACTGCACTCCAGCCTGGGCAACAGAGTGAGACTCCATCTCAAAAATAAATGAATGAATAAATAAAATGTTCAGGAAAATCTTACTACTATACTTGCAGCTTTTCTGCAAGTTTGTGCATGATACTATTTCCTTTCTTTCCTCTTAAAGGAGCGTGTTGCAGTGGAATATGTGGTTGGAAGTCAGCAGACCAAGGCTTGAAATCCAGATGGAGGCCAGTAGCTCATCATTACGATTTTGGGAAATATAAATATATTGGGAAAAATGTGAAGTTTGAAACCACAGTAACTGTGTTCTGGTCCTTGCTTTGCAGGCTGAATGACAATCTCACATACTCTTTGTTCTTTCCCCTAAAGCACAGTAATAACACTACGTACTTTGGAGATGTGTTGTAAAGACTGTATTATTAACTTCTTCATCAAATATTTATTGCGCATGTAATAGATGCTCCAGGGACAGTTCTAAGCCCTGAGAATACACTGACAACAAATCTGTCCTGCATGGAGCTTATATTCTAATGAGGGTAGAGAGACAAACTAGAAACAAATCTGTGATATGACTAAATATCAGAGGATTATAATGATTGTGCAGAAAAATAAAGCAACTCAGACCTTGGAAAGAAGGGGTGGTAGGTCAGACAGAAGATGTAGAAGGAAAGTCTAAAAAGAAAGAGGAAGAAAATCACCATACAGAATAAAACCAAGAAAATACAGATCACGGCCGGGCGCGGTGGCTCAAGCCTGTAATCCCAGCACTTTGGGAGGCGGAGACGGGCGGATCACGAGGTCAGGAGATCGAGACCATCCTGGCGAACACGGTGAAACCCCGTCTCTACTAAAAAATACAAAAAACTAGCCGGGCGAGGTGGCGGGCGCCTGTAGTCCCAGCTACTCGGGAGGCTGAGGCAGGAGAATGGCGAGAACCCGGGAGGCGGAGCTTGCAGTGAGCTGAGATCCGGCCACTGCACTCCAGCCTGGGCGACAGAGCAAGACTCCGTCTCAAAAAAAAAAAAAAGAAAATACAGATCACAAAAGTATATAAAAAAGTTATAAAAACAAAAAGCAAAACAGAATGTATGACATAACCAAGAGCAAACATTTATACCATAGCAATGCATATAAATGGCCTAAACTCACTTATGAATGAAAAACACTTTGAAGTTGGATCAGAAAGCAAAACTCAATGCTTCATCCAAGAGAACCACATACAAACGTGATTCTCAAAGGTTTAAATTCAAATGATAGGCAAAAGTATACCAGCCAAACAAAAAGAAAGCAGGGGTGGTAGTTATAATATCAAACAGGGATGAAATAAGGGCAAAAAACATGAAAAGGGACACAGAAGGTCATCTTAAATGATAAAGGGGACAACCAAAGGACACCAGTTACGAGCATCTGTGCACCACAGGCCATCAGCATTCACACGGCAGATATCATGGGACATGGACACGTCATATCAGTGGACAGAAGATCACTCATGGTGGAATGGACCCACATCAGCATTAGTTGTGATTCACCTCTCAAACCCCATTGTAGATCAAATAAGAAAGGATCTTAAAGAACTACCCCATATCATTAATAAGGTAGAGCTAATTGATACATTTTCAACTCAATACACTTAAAACAAGGAACATAACTTGCTTAAAAATTTCCATGTCATAGTTACAAAAATCTTAGCACAAAGAAAACTTGGTAAACTGTAAGTGGTAAAAATAGTACTGAACTGATAATGTCATTACATTAGAAAGCAGTAACAAAAGAAGAAAACAAAACGAAGTAATTACCATAGGAAGTTTTTGTAAAAAACTATCTTTTAAACAACTCTTGGGACAAAAGTGAAGCATAAATTAATTGCAGAATGCCTAAAAAATATCAAACAAGAAAATATTAAATTCTAGAACATGGAACAGAGTAGAAACAGGGACCACTGGAAAATTCATAGCCTTAAAGGATTGCATTTATAATAGGAAATTTTAAATGAATTAAATGCAACCCACAGGTAGAAATTTAGAAAGGCAAAAAGGCATTGAGGGAGGACTATCTACAGCAGATATTAAAATATACTGTACTATAAAGCTAGAATGATTACAAGGGTGGTGCTCACTCAGGGGTACACGGACAGAAGAGAGTCCAAAAATCTCCCTAAACATACGAGAAAAGTGATTGGAAAAAGACAGATTATGGATTAAATGACTTGGGGACAATTAGGTGGCTTTTTAGAAAAAGAAAGGGAGGGCCCATGCCTCACTCACACCTTAGTATATTCCGGATAAAAGATTTGAACAGTAAGCCAAATGAGACCATGAATGTACCAGGAGACAACATGAGTGAATGTTTTGAAAACGTAATCCAAATGAAGAAGGTCTTTTAAAGCATGGTTCCAACACAGAAGATATTTTTTAAGAGACTGCTCAGTTTGAAATAAATACCATACAGTGTGACTCACTCCGGGGAGGAATGACGTATTTACGAGGATATTTGTTGCCATCGTGTTTATAACAGCAAAACATTAGAAACAACCTAGGTCTATCAAAAGGTACAGAGCAAATGAATGAGGACGCATCTGATGCAGAGATTCAAAAGAATGCACAGGATTGCATTCCACAGGATTGCGATGGAACCATACCCGGGATCAACCATTAAGTGAAAAAAATAAATAAATAAACATGGTAGAACAGCTGTCACAGGATACCATTAAGAAAAAGAAATTTACAGACTATGCCTGTAGACACAACCAGAAACAGGACAACAGCGGCCCACAGGGAGAGGATCGGGGTTAAGGAGAAGGAGACTTGCTTTTCATTGCATATCCTTTTGTACCTCCTAAATTCTGAAGTATGTTTGTGCATATTTTTTCTTTGCAAAACAAATAAACACTTAGTGCATTGGCTTGCAGGGGCTACCACGCAACAGAAGAAAGGCTTTCCACTGATGTTGGAGGTGAGGAGTGGGACGGAGGTGAGGAGTGGGGCAGTGCTGGGAGTGGGGCAGTCTCTCTTCACTCCCACACTTACTCGCTGGTGGTCATGAAATGAGTTTTCTGATTTTCAAGTTCCCTCTCCGTAAAACAAGGGTGGTTTTATGTATCTGATGAGGTTGTGTGAGGACTGTGTGACATGAGTGAATTTAAATGCCAGCAAAGTCCCTGCAGTAGAGACTTCTCAGTAAAGGTAGTTACGCTGATTACAAGTGAGAGTCTGCCAGCTGAGATGTGCCTGTGCTCTGTGGCTCAGTTTTGTTATAACCTGGACACCTGAGCCCACCTTGGGTAAGCATAGGGCATGCTACGTTGAGTCCATTTTTATTAGCTCTTGGCTTATCAGCATTAATAACCTGCTACTTGCCACTCTATGGAGATTTCAGACTTCTTTCCGTAGCTTGTTTTCAGAACCTGAAAGCTGCACTCACATCGCCCTTTCCTCAGCACCTGCAGGCATTTACACTGCGTCTCTCATTTCCTGCTGGAGGGTCTGCCCCAGCCCGGTGAGCTAGAAGGCACTAGGAGCACACCACTTGGCCAAATGCCACACCAAGGAGGACTATTAGAACCTTACCTTTCCTGGAGTCTGAATCAAATGATGAAAGGCATGGCCCCATGTCCCATTCCCCTACAGGAACAGGTGACTGCAGAAATTACCCTTCCAAAAAAGGAGATGTCTCTTAAAGAAAGCAGCAGGCAGCTAGAGGAGGAGGAGTATGAGCTGAGGTACCCCAGAGGCAGCCCCCCTGAGTCTAGCACAGACCGGCACCAAAGGTGTTCAATAGCAATTTGCTGGATGGGTGAACAACTGGGTGAAAGGACAGATATGTGGGTAGGTAGGTGGGTGGCTGGATTGATGAGCGGACAGGTGGGTGAATGGATCAATGGGTAGGTAGATGAATGAGTTGGTGGGTGACTGGATGAATGGATGGGTGAGTGGGAGCAGACAGATGGTGGTCAGATGAATGAGTTGATGGATGGGTGGATAGGCTGGTGGATAAGTGGGTGGATAGGCTGGTGGATAAGCTGGTGGATGGGCTTGTGGATAAATGAGTGGGCTGATAGACGGGCTGGTGGGTAATGGTTGGATGAGTGGGCGGATAGATGGATGGGTGGATGAATGGTGGGATGGTGGATGGGTTGGTGGGTAAATGGTTGGATGAGAGGACAGATGGATAGGTGGGCTGGTGGATGGGCTGGTGGGTAAATGGTTAGATGAGTGGACGGATGGATGGGTGGGCTGGTAGATGGGTTGGTGGTAAATGGTTGGATGACTGGATGGACGGATGTGTGGGCTGGTAGATGGTTGGTGAGTAAATGGTTGGATGGATGAGTGGGCTGGTGGATGGGCTGGTGGGTAGACGGTTGGATGAGTGGATGGATGGATGGGTGGGCTGGTAGATGGGTTGGTGGGTAGATGGTTGGATAAGTGGATGGATGGATGGAAGGATGGGTGGGCTGGTAGATGGGTTGGTGGGTAAATGGTTGGATAAGTGGATGGATGAATGCATAGGTTGGTAGATGGGTCGATGGGTAAATGGTTGGATGAGTGGATGGATGGATGCGTGGGCTGGTAGATGGGCTGGTGGGTAAATAGTTGGATGGATGAGTGGGTTGGTGGGTAGATGATTGGATAGGTGGGTGGGTAGGTGGCAGGGATGGGAAATGGATGCTTGGAGGATAAAAGTAAGTGAATGAAAGTCTAGAATAGTGCTTCAAGACTAGTCTTGACATTACTGCTGATTTGTCTGGGAATGCTGGGTCAGTCCATCAGCATCTCCCAGCCTCATTTTCCTCATGGATAGAAAGAAGATGCCAATATATTGATCACTGATAGGTGATCATATTATTCATCAAAAAGGATAACAGTAATAAGTGAACACTCACAACTGCATCAGCTGGACCCTTCCCAGCATACTGGGTTGAGCAGAACTGTCCCCTTCTCCCCAGCACCTTCCCCCACCCCTCTATCAGGCTGTGTGTGAGTGTCAGGGGTAGGCCAGTTGCTCCCTGCACTTGGTCTCCCTCAGTGCCAGGCCCTGCTCAGGAGGATCCAGGAAGCCGTGCAGAGCACCTCCTCTCACCCGCCTGGACACAGTCACTGTTTCCAAGGAGCTCACAGTATCGGGAAGAGGACAGACAAATGGATAGGTAAATGGGAGAGGGTGTCGTGCAGGAGCAGACAAGGGTGATGAAGGCCTCCTGCAGGGAGACTTACTTCAGGCGGAAGCAGCCAGGGGCTGGGGGGACATTTCATTCCACTTGGCTTCTGTTCTAGGCCACATTCCTGTCCTTTGTACTAGAGTTTTCTCCAGGGACCTGGCTCAGAAAGATGTAGCCCCAGCTCTAGGATCAGAACCCCTAGTCTACCTCTGGCCCCCGGAAACAAACAAACACCAGCCCAGCCACCATGGTGCTGCATTCTGTGCTGGCTCTGGGGTGAGCACCTCCCTCTCCTGAGCCTGGAGTGCACATCCTCTCGAACTGGCTGCTGCCTTGCAGAGAATCCAGAGTGACCCACAGTCAGGCCGTTCTTGTCGGCAGGAGCATGGGTCAGTCAACCACCCTGAAGGCCAGGCTGGCCACAGGCATGCACGCTGCACCAGTAAGGCTGCTCTGGGAATGGATCTTCAGGAACTGACCGGGGCTGTCGCAAGGCAGATGCCAGGAATACCCGCCTCAGAGTTACAAACGGAAAAATTAAACAATTAATAAGCAATAAGAAGGGACTGTCTCAGTGCATCTGGGCACATCAACATGGAACTATTTAAATCACGTGGAAGAATGACATCTACACCTAGGCTCAAATCTGGCCTTGAACCGACAGGAGGAGGACGGCCTCATTCACTCTTTGATGGAGTCAGCAAACCCTTACTGAGCACCCACAGGTGCTGAGGATCTCTGCATTCTCAGGCACCCACCAGCAGCAGAAGACACAGCCCGTAGACAGTACAACCTTAAGGAGAAAGGCACCATGCTGGGAGTGGGGAAACGCGCAGGTGAAAATGCAGCTGGGCCCAGGCAGGGCACAAATGTTTGGGGCCAGGGAGGCCAAGGCAGGCTGCCTACAAGAACCTGAGTTGGAGGGAAAGGGCTGGATAAGACTATGGGAGGCAGCAGGTATGAAGGCTTGTGGGGAGCATGGCTCATGGGGACAAGCAACTGCAGCTGAGGGAGCCTGGAGCCTGAGTCACAGGGATGATAGACAGGCCCAGGGGAGGGAGGCAAGGCTGAGGAAGGTGCTGCGGGTGGTGGGGGCCTTCTGAGCCAAAGGCCAGGCTTGGGAGTGCATCCTCAGGGCTCTGTAGCCACAAGAATGTTCCAGGTAGGAGAACAACAAGCATGGCCACAGGTGGAAGGTCACCCTGAGCACCGTGGAGACGGCAAGTCCCACACGAGCATAACCGGGGGCAGGGACAGCAGCTGTGGGACCAGTTGCAAAGCCTCTTCACCCGCCAGTTTCTTCCAAAAGCAGTCAGTGCTTACCCCACTGGGGAACTGGGAGAAACAGAGGAGGGGACGCTGGAAGTTACACTTTCCTGACAGGCGCGGTACATGCTCCACAAATGGTTTTTCTTTTGCGGAACAAGATCGCAATGAAGCAGGCTCCCAAATGGCATTTCAAACAGAGATGTTTGCGGCTAAATAGAAGACTCAGCAGTGAAGGTAGACACGATGGGGGAAGAAGAGACAGGAGGGAGAGGAGAGAGACGAGGTAGCAGGTGGGGTGGGGACAGGCCCTGCATCCAGACTGCCCGGGTTCAGATGGGACGAGGCCACCCTGGGGCTGCCGCATTTCCCATCCACATGAGGGATGTCACAGCAGCCTCCTCCAGGGTTGCCGCGAGGATGCAGAAAGCATCATGGAGACTGCGCCTGAAACGCAGCAGCCACGTCCACAGATGGAAGAGCAGGGGCCTCTCCAAATGGGGGATTAGGAACTGGGGCTCTTCCTCTGAATATAGGTTGCTTTCATTTTTTTCCCCCTTCAAAAAGAAGGTAACTACTTTTGTAAAGAAAAACAAACAATCCTCTTTGTCAACCCAAGCCCAGAGAAGATAACTGGGGCATGCGACAGCTTTCATCCCCCACACCCACTGCCGGGCAAACTGGGCCTCAGGCCAGTTGCCACAAGCCGTCATGGTCCCCAGGAAGTGGCTCTCAACTCAGGCAGACCAGGCCCTCAGAGTCACCAAAACCACCCAATTCACCTGCCCCAGTGGGCGGGGGCTCCTCCACAGGCCTCAGAAGTACTGACTAACACTGGCCTGGAGCAGATGTTTGGAGATGTGGGCTGTGCTGGGAAAATCCACTGCCGGTGCTGTTGCTAAGCTACCTGGGAAGGAGGCAGAGGGCCGGCAGGCAAGCCCAGCTGCCGGGGCGGCCTGGGGCACTCACTGCCACCATCGGTATGGCCATCCTACCGTCCGGCTGGTGGGAGCCGGCTTTCTCACTCCCTTTTCCAGGCATTCTGAGCTCTGAATGTATTCAGTGACTCTCAGCAGCCATTCTACATGCATTTCATGTTAGAAATAAACAAAGCTCCTCACGTGATGTCCATGTTACACAATTTGATGAAAGGGCACGTTCTTGGTGTAGGGACACGTCTCTCTGCAAAGCCCCAGAGAGCACCAGGGTGCAGCTCAGTCTCAGAGGCACCAGGCAGAGCTCTGGCTGCTGGCACCATGGGCTCCAGACTCCTGAATGGAGCTGGTTCAGGGCAGAAGGTGCTGTTCAGATGGAAGCAGCAATACCCAGACACCAGGGGATCCACAGCCTGCTCCAGGTGGTCTGGCCCCAGGGAGGCCCACGGGTTCTGAGCCACATCCCCATGCGTCCCGGGACTCCTTCCTGGGAAGGCAGCAGCTGGGGGTCAGGCTCTAGTCTGTCTCTCGCCTCTGCTTCTAGGACGTCTGCACAAGCTCTGAGGCCAGCAAATACCAGGATCTGTGTAAACAACCTGCTAACTGATCTGGAACCCCAGCCCTCATTAGACTGAGAGAGGCTCTAAGGCAAGGATTGAGTTTATTTTTGGGTGCCCAGCACTGAGGACAATGCCGGGTGCAGAGTAGTGATCAACAGATGTTTATTGAATGAATGGATGGATCAATCAATCAATCAATATCCTCCATGCAACCTTAGGCCCCCAGCCTCACCTCCCTCTCCTTACCAGCCCACCCATCTTCTCTGTGGTTCTAGGCTCCATCAATGGCAGTCATTTGTCCCCACGAACCATGTCCAGCCCCACCTCACTCTTCCAGGCCTTTGTATCTGCTGTCCGCTGTACTCTCCTAGTCATGAAGGGTTTGGACCTTCAGCCATGCTCCCCAAATATGAGAGCACCACATCGCCCTGAGATAAGGCAGAGGACTGTCCCGCACACCAGCCATCAGGTGGCTGCTCTGCCTCCCAGGCTGGTGTTCCCCTCATGCCCACACGTGCAGCCTTCCCATCACAGCTCAGAAACTGGAGCTCACGATGGGATTTGCTTGGTGATTATTTGGAGAATATGTACTGAAAATATCCACTCCATAATGTGGCTAAAACCTCATCTGTATTCACTGGATGGCTATGAAAGACAGCACAGACCAATCATTGATGCATCTGAGAAAATACAAAGAGCTATAAAGAGGAAAGTGCTAGCAGTGGGAGAGGCAGGCGGAGGGTGGCACAGTCGTGGGACACTCAAATCCGCATGGCAAACGCTTAGCCCCATTAGTCACCATGACCGGGTCTCTATGGAAACGCCTGGAAGATGGTCCTCAAAATAGACAGGGAGCACGCTGGGTTTCTGCAGCAGGCACAGAAAGGCCCAGCCCTGCCTCCTGCTCTTCCTACCTGGAGGATGGGAGCAGCACACCCTTTCCAGGACTGTTCACGGACTGAGACGGAGGGGTCTCGGGAGCTCCAGCCTGATGTGCAGACTCGGGTTCCCGTTGTGAGCATGGCCCTGCTCCTGGCCCAGCCCTGCCCTCCGCCTCCTGCCTTTGCCGTCAGACCCTCTGCAGCAGGAACACACTCACTCCAGGATTCAGGCCCCAGAAGCAGGGAGATTCCAGTGGTCCCCCACTGCCCGAAGTCTGGCACCAGCACCCACAGCACAGCTCCCTAAAGAGCACGCCAGCCTCTGTGAAGCTGAGGAACAGGCTCTGTGCTGGGCTCCTGGGGGCTTCTTCAAACCTCCACTGCGCATCTCCACTTTACAGAGAGGGAAACCCAAGTTCACAGGACTTGACCACCAGCTGAAGTCAAGACTCAGCACGAGGATGCGGCGGAGGCTGCGCCGAGACCCCAGTCGGTTCAGCGCTGACTCCATGCCAGTCCGAGCCATGCAACTGCTGTCATCATCACACAAGAAAGTTGACGGCTTTGCTCTCTGCCAAGATCCCATAAAATATTAATAACTTCTGAGAATCCACGCTGAGGGAGTCGCCCCAAAACACAGAAAAGGCTCTATGAAAAAACCACTACATATAACTTTTATAATAGCAAACATTTTGAAGCAATCTAAATGTTCAACAATAGAACAAGTATTAAATTATCTTATATTCATTTGATAAAATAGAGTTCAGCCCTTAACAATATGTGCGAGACATGTTTATAACATGCGAAATGCTTATACTTTTGTCAAGCATAAAAAGGGACACAGAAGTATAAATACAGTATGATCTTCCCTATGGACAAAATTAGAATTGGAAAGTAGCAAAAAGACTTGGGAATGCACACAAATGAATTAGAGGTTGTTTTGGGGATAGGGAAAGGCTATTTTTTATCTATGTTTTCTGATTTTCTCTCATCTTCTACCATGAGAATATATTCCTTTCGTGAAGTGATCTAGTGGGAGGTTCAGATTCTAGTGGGAGGTTCAGATTCTAGTGGGGGGTTCAGATTCTGGGGGCAGGAACTCATATTTGAACCTGGGGCTGTTCCCTCCCACCTGTGCAGTGCTGGAGGAGACCAGCTGTGCTGAGTTCAAGTTCCTCCTCTATATGGGAGAACCTCAGCCTTCAGGGCTGTGGCAGGGCTCGGAAATAACAACATAGAGACCTCATGCCTGGCCCAGCAGGTGACCCGTACTGCGAAACAGTTGCTTTGAAATTAGAGGCTGGGCCTGTTAGCTCGTACCTGAACTCCCAGCACTTTGGGAGGCCAAAGCAGAAGGATCGCTTGAGGCCAGGAGTTCAAGACCAGCCTGGGCAACATAGGGAGACTCCATCTCTACAAAAATTAACAAATACAAATAACAAATACAAAAATTAGCTGGGTGTGGTCGAAGCGGGAGGATCGCTGAGCCCAGGAGGTCAAGGATGCAGTGAGCTATGACCACACCACTGCATTCCAGCCTAGGCAATAAGCAGAAGACGGTCTCAAAACTATATACAAATTCAAAAAGTCAAAAATTAAAGACGAACCTTTTTCCTTTTTGATTGAATTAGTGAGCCTGCTCTAAGTCAGAGAAAGAATCAGTCAGGCCAGGCCAAAGCTGGGGATACTGGGTCTGCCAGGGAACGAGGGCCCGGCCTGGCATGGCGGCCTACGGGTGTGATAGAAACTCCTTCAGGCCATGGGGGCTTCTAGGGAGCTGCAGCCTCAGTTCGTCGTTGGAGGGGACTCTGGAAGAATGGTGAGGGGAGCCCAGGTCATGGGAGGTGGGGTGCAGGGAACGTGGCAGCCCCAAAGCCCTGGCTGGGGGTGAAGAGTGGGTGAGTCCGAGACCTGGATTCCACTGTGCAGGACCGGAGGGGAGCTGCCTGGGCTGTGTCCTGGGATGCGGATCCTGCACTACACGTGCCCCCAGTGGGCCTGAAGACGGGTGCAGGATGCGGTCAGAGTGAGGGGCAGACAAACGTCACCCTTTTCTCATGCACTGCCACGCCGTGGCTGGCTAGCCACAGTCTGAACTCTCCACCTGTCCCTGCCCAGATGGTAAACGCTGGTAAACCCAACGCAATCACCCATCCCTCCAACCCAATTGAGAGCTCCCTCCTCCACAACACCATCCCAGCCCCTTCCCTTCAGAGCCATCTCCCCTCCTCCCAAATGCCCTCTGTCTGCAGGTTCAGGCTGCTCTGGCCCCTGCAGGCTCTCCCCAGGCCCCTGTGTTGGCGCTGCTGTCCCACACCAGGCACCTCCTCTCCTAGCCTGGAGTTCCTCGAGGGAATGAGGAGAGAGAAAGACAGAGAAAGAAACCAGGGAGATTTTCAATGCTCGATTTGTGAGCACTGGTTGCATGGCAAGGAATTATTTGTGTTAGCTTGTTTCACTCTGCCAGCATCCCTGCAAGGTGGCTGAGTCACAGCGCTTCACAGAGAACCAGAGCTCAGAGCATAAGTGACTGCTCAGGGCACTCGGCCAACATGGCAAAACACAGCAAACTTGTGACCAGAAGCAGGTCTGTGGGATTCGAAGCCAAGATCATTCCATGGGGTCTGCGTCTGCTGGTTCCTCCATATCCCAAGGGCCTGAACTATGAGTCACAGGGCGAGGTGCCTGTTCTCCCTCTCTTTGTATATACACAGATATGTAAATGTGTGATCCCAAACAATGCTCAGAGAGAAGACTCTGCTCAGAAACGGAACCCCCACATGGCTGCTCTGGGAACAGATGCCGTTCACCTCAGCTGACGAGGTCCCTGCAGGCTTTCACTGTGATCTTGCTGCAGTCAGAGACCAACCCAGGTGTACAGGCGGCCGGCATGGCCATGGTTCCCAAGCAAAGCCAAGATACCAAGGGCCTCTTAAGTGGTGGAATGCAGGAGGGGTGGAAATGGATACCCTGGTGGCCATGGCAAGACCCTTGCCCCACTGGGGCTCACAGATCCAGCTGTGTAGCATTGGGAAGGGGGCTGGAGTCACCGTGACCCCTGCTACCCAGTTCAGCTCCTATGCCCTAAGACTTGCAAAGTCTCAAGAATGTGCTGGGGTCCCATTTAAGGTTTAAGGACTTGACCCAACCCAGACCATCCCTGCATTCCCCACCCTCCTCACAGAGGAAGCCTGAGTGTCCTGTGCCCCCTCGGAAGATCACCTTGGAAATCCAAGTTCCAACAACGTCCACATCATGATTGAGAGTCACACGCCCACGTGATGAATAAACATCTCAAGATCCCTAAAAAGGTTCATAGCCTTTAACCTAGGAGTAACTCCTAACTAGAAAACTTGTCTAGTCAGAAAATTGAATCGAAATTTACGTATTAACATGTTCACTGGAAACAGCCAGATATGATAATAGTGAGATAAATTGTGACACTGCAAACAGGAAAATATCATGCCCCGTTCCTGGAAATGGTTCCACACTGTCGTGCTAGGCCCTGGCCTTGGCAGGTGCTGCCGGCAACTGAAAGCGCACGGCTGGGCTGCTCGCTGCCAGGGCTCCCACAGGGACAGGCTCACCTCCTGAAGGCAGACATGCCTTTCAGATCTTAGCATTGTTTTTTAAAAGCCACGCATTTCCTCCAGGATAAAGGGATTAATCTTTGCATGATTTGCTGACATGCCTCTGTGCCCACGACAACCCAAACACTATCAATTACCAAACAGAAAAAGCAAGCCTGGGGAAGAAACGACCTGGTGCTGCAGAAGGAGCCTCCTTCCCTCCCGAGGTTCCTCCTGGTGGCCTCTGGTGGGACAGATTGTCCACAGGCTCACTCCAGGTGTGGCAGCAGCTGGACGACCCCGCCCTGGGGAATTTGTTTCTTTTGCCTGATAGAATATATTAAGACAAGTTGAACTTCATTTTTATTAGCCTTTTTAGGGAACCAGAATTCCTTTAGATCCAGATGTGTTTTCTGTTCAAACCTTAATAATTTAACAAAAATAGATCTGACTGCCAATTGGTTCAGTCAACACTCATGTACAGAGCATCACATGTGGTAAGCGCCCCCATCTCCCATCCACCCTTGATACTACCTGGGCTGCCTAACAACCTGGTGAAGCGGGAATTATTATGTCTCCCACACTAGCAAATAGACCTGCTCTGGTCTCATGATGAAGTCACTCAGCCACATCTGGCGACTGTCCTCAGATGTCCGAAGTGCTGCGTCTCAAACCACTACCCTAACAAAGGCAAGCCCACCTTTCTTTAGTTATGAAACAAAGACGTGGCCTCCCAGCTGCTAACCATCTTTCTATGCCATGCAAACGAGACCTCAAGACCACCTTCTCAAATTCTCCAAGAACAGAGACAGTAAAAGATGGCAGCTCTTGGGCCAATTCCGATTTACTGAAAGCAAGAAAAACATGTAACCACCTCTTAATGCCATGGACCACACTCCACACCCAGGGCCTCAGCCCTCTCCTTGCTGTCCCCCAGACTGAAGAGCACCTGCCTGGGCCTCTGTCTAGAGGCGGCCCCACCATGCATGGATGCCAGGAAGGGGGCCCATGTGCTGCCCAGTCCCTGGGGTGGGCAAGGGGGTGTTGAGGATGAATGCCACAGATTCACGGAGAGCCCTTTGTGAGTTTTTACACCAGGGCTCAGGTATATGGCTCCTAGAACTGGGCTGCTCTTCCAGGAATAACAGAAATATCTGCATAAAAGACTGTAGCTTTTAAAACAGAAGTGATTTTAATAAATCTTTGCTTTGCAGGTGGTAGGGATTTATGGTGTGCCAGACACATTTACAAATGTCATTTCACTTTGATTCTGAGCCTCAGAGCAATGTGTGAGGTCGCCATGGGAGAGGTCCATGCCGCCCTGAGATGGGGAAATGGAGGCTCAGGGGCATCCCTGATGCAGCACGTAGCAGGACCGAAACGTAAATCCAGGTCCCCTGGCTCCACCAAAAGCCTCTACTACACCACAGAGGGGACTGAAGCACCATGAAGAAGGTCTTTGCTTTCAGAAAAGAGTGCAGTGAAAACCACAGCTCTTTTCCCTCACCCTGTCCCTCTACCTGTTTCCCCAGAGGCTGCAGTGAAACAAGGTCAACAACGTCAATCAAATGCCACCTCTTACCCTGCACTGAGCCCAGCTGTGGGGGCCCAGTAGGCATCTGCGCAGGCCTGGTCCCACCGCTGGCCCACGATACCGATGGGGAAAGGGAGTCAGCACAGGCAGTAGGAGGGCGGCGAGGAGACAGGTGCGGGTCTCGGAGGAAACAATAGTGCATGGAGGCAGGGGCTGCACTGAGCAAGGAATAGACACCATCTCATGTAGTCCCTGGAGCAACTTATGCAGCAGGCATCATCCCATTCCATAAAGGAAGAAACTCAGGCTCAAAGAGGTAAAGTGATGTGTTGAAGGTCACGTAGCTAACGCATGATAGAGCTGGGATCTGAGTCCAGGGCTGCCTGATTCTGAGAGGCCATGGAACCAAACTACATTTCCAAAAGAACTCCCCGAGCCTCCCTATGAAAAAAGGGTGCTACAGATTGAATGTCTCCTCCGAAACTCATGTTGAAACTTAATCCCCAGTGTGGCAGTGTTGGGAGCTGGAGCCTTTAATTGGTGATTGGGTCATGAGGGCTCTGCCCTCATGAATGGATTAATCCTTTCAAGGATTAATGTGCTGATGGATGACTGGGTTCTCATGGGTGGGAAAATGGTGACTTTGTAAGAAGAGGAAGGGGGATCTGAGCTAGCACGCTCAGCTCCCTTGCTCCATCACATGGATGCCCAGCACCACCTGGGCACTCTGCAGAGTCCCTGGCAGCAAGAAGGCCCTCATCAGACATAGCTCCTTGACCTGGGACTTTGCAGCCTCTATAAGAAATGCATTTCTTTATAAATTACCCAGTTTCAGGTATTCTGCTATAAGGAACAGAAAATGAACTAGTACAAAAAGGGGAAGAAAATTAGGGCAAGAAATGGAAGCAGCATGTAACGCAGCAGGGGGCTCAGCCCGACCCAGAGCCTTCACGCCTCCTGGCAGGCACCTCTGCCCACACAGGCATGTGCAGCTTCCAGGCTGTTCTGTGCTGAGAGGCATCCCGGGGCCAAACCAACTTCCTAGTCTTGGCTCTAATTGTCCACTGTTCTCTCTAATTTCCCCACTATTGTCAACTTTTAAAGGGTGTTCTTAGTACACCCAGGGGAGAGGCCAAAATGAACAGAAAGGACCTTTATGATCATTAAGAACTAAAGCTTTTCTTCATCTGAAATTCCCAAATTGCCCAGGCTTCTTCCAGCCGCCCCACCAGTATGCAGGCAGGACCGGTTCATCCCTGGTTGGTGGAGGCCTAGTGGTCTGTAACGCAGCGCTCCCAGCTCTGTTCACTGTGGAGCCCCTGGGGCAAGTGCCAGCCTCTGGGCCTCAGTCTCCCTGTTTGTAAATGACGGAGAAAACCTCACGCATAGGACTGTGGCAAGGAGTGCATGGCAGCTCTTATGCAAAATGCCCGGGACAGGAGATGCTCAGCAGTCTGAGGTCCTTCCCTTTTCTCTGTCCTGTGCCGCTCCAATTCTAGAACCCTCCTTACCCTTAGGGCCTACCTAGAACAGCGCCAAGGGCAGTCCGTGCCCTGGGAAGGGCATCGTTTCCAGACTGCAGGGACTTCTCCCCGCTCAGCCTTGTACCTTGAACTTCTCCCTCACGGCTCTGCTCCTGGGTGCCCGGCTGCTCATCCAACCAAAGGCCCCCAAGCCATCTCAAAAACCCTTACCTGGGGTGAGGGCTGCCGACCCTAAGACAGAAGGGAGGAGCCCACCTGCTGTCTACCTCCCCACCCCAAGTCACTCTGCTCTCTGCTCTTGGGACCTTGTTCTGCCTGTGGCCCTCCCTTCGCTCACTTGCCCCCATGAAAGTCCTGCATAGCTGCCTGGTGGAATCTCCGTTGGCAATAGATAAAATACAGCTAGTCCCCCTGGGCCTGACCCCACCCCACAGCCAGGGGGACCCAGGGATCTTCCCTGGCTCAGCTGTCTGAGTCCAGGGACACAGTTGACTGTGCCCACCCAGGTCATCGGGAGACAGGACATTTCCACCTAGAAAAGTGGCTGGGCTACAGGGAAGCCTCCAGAGAACGAAACAGTGAAACCCTCTGCAGAAACACCAGGCCTTTCCTTCCTGCCACTCAGGCGGGCTCAGAGAGGAGAAAGAGTCCACAGAAGGAGCCCAAGTGTAAAATGCAAACCCACAGCCGCCATGATGGTGCCCACCTGGTCCCAACAGCGTTCACCTATGAGGGGCCAGGAAGCAGCCCCTGCAGGACCAGGGGGTCTGCGGGCTGGACGAGAGGGTCTCCAGGCCGAAGGGGGCTGGTGGAGTGCAAGGAGAAAGGCTTGCTTTCTCCTCATGCCACTGGAATCATTTCCATGTGTCTCTAGCCCATGAAAGGGGCAGAACAAGCTTATTAATAAACCGGATCCTGGATCAAAGAGGAGTTACTCATTCACAATGACTTCTTGGGTAAAGAAGAGGAAGAAAGGGGATATATATGCTTATAAGTGACTGTCTGCAGCAGATCCAAAATAGATGAGCTGATTAAATAATTTCCAGAGAATAAAGATTCTCACTTCAATAGAAACACTAAGCTCGTTTCTCAGCAAAATACTTTTGAGTTCAATTTAGAAAGGCACAGTGTAGGGTGGAAGTTCCCAAGTGCAACAAGAAGAAGCTGTCAAATAAACTGTGCTAAGTGTCCAGTAATGGAGTTCTCTTGGGGTTGAACACAACACTGAGTTGAGGCATTTACAAAACAAACACTTTTCCGCACAAACAGCATGAAAAGCTGTCCACGCACAGTCGTGGTGAGTGGGGTGAAAACAAGGGGTTCACCACACCCTGTTCTCATCTGCCATCCCAAGCCACTCTCAGTTCTGGAAACAGTAGCAGAGCACACGCCCAGCCAGACCCAGTCAACTGCCATTTCAGAAGGTGGCCCACTCTACAGCAAGTGCAAGTCAAGACGGAGGCCGAGATCCGCCTGCTGCACCTGTTTTGACGGGCACTGAGCCCTTCTTATGTCTGCACTGTCACCTGAGTGCTGAGCTGCCCGCCTAGGTGAACAAAGATGCCCCCACTCAGAGGTGCCGGCGCAGCGTGGTGAGCCCGTCTTTTTCCCCCAAGGTTTCCCGTGATGACCTTCAGCACCCACCCACATCTGGGGTGCCCAGCCACACCCCCCAAGACCTTGTTCGCACATTTGGAGAAAAGGAGCACATCCACCCAGAATCAATGGGCGGCTGGCGGGTACTCACCCCACTGCAGAGGCGCCAGCTGCAGGTGCTCCAGGACGAGCTGGTTCAGGAGTCCTTCCACACTCGCCTCGCCGCTGCGCTTCAGGGAGGGGTGAGTCTTGGTCAAGGAAAACGCAGCTCCTGCTGAGCCCAGAGACGGGAGAACATCTAGAAGAGTCTCTAGACAGAGACCCTCAGATGGGAAACCTCCTACAGCAGATGTCTCCCCTCTTCTGAAGGGACTGTCCAACCAACCACTATGACATCACCCTGGGTATGTGGACATCAGGGGCATATAAAACAGCAAGTGCTTCTCCTTCTACCCCTCAAATCTAGTAAATTAAACTACTGCTATGTAAGAAAGGGAAATCCACTGGGATAATTTTAATCCAATAACTATTCTTGCTGGGGAAAATAAAGAGAAATGGAGGGTTATTTTTCCTTAATAAAATACACAAACTGGTTCACTGTTCAATACAACTCGTGAGTTCCTTGACGCACGTCAGTTTCATGCTGGTTTCACGTCGGTCCTGTTATCCGT
This sequence comes from Piliocolobus tephrosceles, assembly GCF_002776525.5. Taxonomy (NCBI): domain Eukaryota; kingdom Metazoa; phylum Chordata; class Mammalia; order Primates; family Cercopithecidae; genus Piliocolobus; species Piliocolobus tephrosceles. The sequence continues at coordinate 143,375,439 of NC_045440.1, forward strand.
CTTGATGTAATTACACATATTATTAAGAATGAGCTCACTTAAGAGAGCTCATAATCGAGGAAGCCATAAAGTCTCTCAGCAAGTATCAGTGGATGAAGTAATTAGGTCTAAAAATGTAGAAAACAGAAACCTCCCTTGCGCTAGCATTAAAGAGCCAATGTGATTCGCAAAACAGATCCTTTTCCTACATAAGTTAAAGCCACCATATTAAGTTGCAATAAAAGGGGAAATTTTTAGTTTCTGACATTCTCTAGTGATTGCAAAAGTGGAAAAAACACCCCACCTTCCTTCTTCCTTTCATAAGTTAATTCCATTCAACAAACACATCCAGTTCATCTGAAGCACGCCATGCACAGCAGGTAGGGTGGCCTTGAGGATGAAGGGAGGGCGGGCCAAGCACCCTGAAGTTGAGAGGTTCACATTCTGGTGAAGGCAGCAACATGAAACCTGAGACTTGCAATGGCCAACCCTGGGGACAGTCCTGTGGGAACAAAGCTCCTGCAGTGTGAGGTAGAATGGAGCAGAGGCTAAGCATGGCAAGCGAGAGGGAGCAGGACGAAACAGAGGCCCCTGGGTCTCTCCTGCTGGCTGGTGGGGGAGTCGGGCTCAGAGGTGCTGAGCAGAGTGGGCATATCCCCCTCATCAATGGTCCAATGCACTAGCCAGAGAGGGCTGTCCAGACAAGAAGGCTGCCCAAGAGAGCCAGCTGGCCATAGCACCACAGCCACCAGCAGCAGTACAGGCTAAGGTCAGCAACATGCTGGCCTGGGGGCTCAGAAACCCCTGCCCACTCCTGTGTCCTATTTTATTTATTTATTCATTCATTCATTCATTCATTCATTCATTCAGATAGAATCTCACTCTGTCACCCAGGCTTGAGTGCTGTGGCACGATCTCGGCTCACTACAACCTCTGTCTCCCAGGCTCAAGTGATTCTCCTGCCTCAGCCTCTCGAGTAGCTGGGATTACAGGCACCCACCACCACGCCCAGCTAATTTTTGTATATTTTTAGTAGAGATGGGGTTTCACCACGTTCACCCAGGCTGGTCTCAGATTCCTGACCTCAAGTGATCTGCCCATTTCCCAAAGTGCTGGAATTACAAGCATGAGCCACAGTGCCCGGCCCTATTTTAGCTATTGTGGACTTCTTTCAATTCTCCCCAAATACTGTGTGCTCTCTCTGAATTGCAAGCCTCCCCTCCCACACTCTGTGCATTCTGCCTGGAAATGTCTTTCCCTGCCCTCTTCTCCTTCCTGGCTTTATGTCTCAACCTGACCTTGCTTCTCCTACAGGAACCCTCCAGAAGGCGTGCATGCATCCCCCGACAACCTGCGCCAGACGCGGTCATCTTCCTGTTTCTTGGCTTCAGCCCTAGCCTGTGAGCTCCATGAAGGCAGAGACCTGGTCTTAGGGCCTAGAACAGTGTTTGGTTCACTGCAGTTGCTCAATGTATATTGCCTGATGAATAAATGAACACCAAATGAGCAAACATTCCAGGTAGGAGTGCAGGTGCCACGCCTCATTCAGCAGCACAGTCCGCAGCCCCTCCACACACAGCACAGCGCAGTGGCTATGAGACTCAGCAAACCTTCCTGCACCTGACGCCCGGGGCCCGCTGACAGCTTCTGCACATTCTCAGGCTTCACTGCTCAGGGTCTTCTTGCTCCTGGCCCCAGTCCACACATGCTGCTTGCTTCATTCCACAGCAACCCAAATGTCTAACTCATCCTGTCTTCCCTCAGTAGAGAAGCTGAGGGCTTGGGATCTGTGGCTGAAGCTCTGAGGCCGGCAGAGGTGCCCCGGCCCTGAGAAAACAGCTCCTGCTCTCACTGGCTCTGCTCCCTCTTTTCTCTTCGTGGAGCCTGGTGCCCAAAAGGGCAGGTTCTGGAGACCCAGCCCAACTTTGAATCCTGGCACCGCCACTGATGAGTTTTGGTTAATTTACTTAAAGTCCCTGGCCTCACTTTCTTCATCTGTAAGACGAGCACGCTAGCAGTGCTAACTTCACAGGGCCGCCACGAGGAGTGCCCAGAATCATACTCCTGGCCTGTGGGTAGCATTAAGTAAGCGTCGCCTACCGTTAGCATCAGCCTCATCCCCATTCTTCTCCTCTCTCCTGTTCCTCCTCCGTCTCAGAGGAGATGCAGAAACTTCTCTCCTTGCCCCAGGAATTCCGCCATCCTTTCCGCTGCCTCCAACTCCCTTGGGGATCTTACTCTCCCACAAGCAATTTATCAAAGTGTTTCCTGCACAGATAATTCCCTCCTTAGAAGAATTCTCCAAACGAAATTTTCTCCATCTCATTACACACACAGCCCATGTCTGTTGAATTGATATGGTTACTGATAAATACTCTGCAATGAACTTTTAATTATCTTCTTTTGCCCTGTGACAATCCTCATTCATTCAATAGTTAACAGCTAGCTACCTGAGCTAGGGTTTGGGGTTATGGAGCTGACTGTGACCCAACAGACAGCCCTTCAGAACACGGTGACCTCCAGCAATCACACTTCTGGGTTTCTACCCAAAGAACTGAAAGCAGGGCCTCAGGCAGATGTTTGCAAACCCATGTTCGCTGCAGTGATATTCACAATACCCAAAGGGTGGAAGCAGCCAAAAGTCCGCCAATAGAGGCATCAATCAACAAAATGTGGTCTATCCGCAGAACGGAATGTTATTCAGCCTTTAAAGAAAAGGAAATTTTGAAAACATGCTACAATATGGATGAACCTTGAGGACATCATGCCAAGAGGAACAAGCCAGGTACAACAGGACAAACACTTATGATTCCACCGACCTGAGGCACGCACAGTGGTCAGATCCACAGAGACAGAACGGATGGTGGGCACCGGGGGCAGGGAGGCAAGGAATGGGAGGGAGCATTTCATGGGTGCCCAGTTTCAGTTTGGGAAGGTGAAAAAGTTCTGGAAGCAGATGGTGGTAATGACTACATGATAATTTGAAAATATTTAACACTCCTGAGCTGTACACTGAAGCATAGTTAAGACAGCAAATTTTCTTAAAATGCCGACCTAGGAGGGAGGCTATAATTAGGAAGCAGAGAGACGCTAAGGAAGCCCGGAGGAAGCCATAATCAGGGACAGAGAACTGGGAAATCTCGCAGGGTAGGGGCATTTGAGAAGACGGCCATGGCGGGAGCTCGGGAAGCTCTTGACAAGGACGGCCCCCCTGCGGCCCCCTCATCCTTCCTAAGGCAACTTTGCAGGCAGCTTCCCCCAGTCAAGCATGCAGCCGCCCTGTGTGTTCATTCATGTTGCTTCAATGGCCATTTTCTCCCTCGGCAGTCAGGCTGCATCTCTGCGAGGGGTGCCCCTTCTCGGGCAGTAGGCACAGGAGGCAACAACTGGGGATTGGGGTCCTGCCTTCGTGCATCTCCCACGATGAGGATGGAGGCCGCAGCCCCAGGCCTATTTTGAGTGCCAGCAGCAGCGAGGCACCCCTCAAGGAGGCAGTGCCCTGCAGCTGCCTTATCTTTTTTCAAAAGCAAATCCGTCTCTCCCTCAAGAAGCCAGCATAGGTGGAACCCAGTGGGTGCTTCGGATGTCCAGGGTGTTTGGGACCTTAGGCATGACCTGCATGGTCCCTTCCCAAGCCCTAAGTCAAAACAGGGAGGTCAGGCCCTATGGGCATCTGGGCATTAGGGCTCTCCGTTCAGAGCACCCCATCAGGGCTAAGGAGGTGCCCTGCTCCAGGCCCAGGGACGTCTGCAGAGGTTGAGCTTGCTCCCTTCCACTGCACCTTTCTCAGGAGAAACAGCCGGGCCCAAGGACACCATGTCCGCCTGCCCAGGGCAGTCCACCGCCAGCCAAGCCCCAGACTCGTGGTGAAATCAGGTTCCCAGACGTCTCCTGGGAGGGCCTTAGGACCCAGATATGTGGCAGGGGTCACAGGTGGAGCGAGGGCTGGCCTGGCTGGGCGACGAGGGGTCAAAGGCCATTGTGAGGGGCCCCTTCCGGGTCTGTTTTCTCAGTTTTCAAATAGGGGAAGGCGAAGGCTTGTCTCCCTCAGGGACTGAGCACTCCTGGAAACATCTGTTCTCACAACCCAGCACCTAGTTCAGGCGATTCAGGTCCCAAGTGAGGTTAGAAAATATCTGGCTGTCTGTGCCTGAGGGCTGGCTCTCGAGAAGGGACCACTACTCAGCTCAGTTGTTAGGCCACCTGCTTTCACTACGGCTGAGGCGAAGGGGTCTCCATTCCCCCACCCCGCCCACAGCCAAGCTCCTGAGTAAATGGCAACCCACGCTCAGTTTCCCAGAACTTTTATTTTCTTAAGAGGAGTTGCTTAGTATTAAGAACTGATTGGCTGGGAAGGTCTGTGTCTTTATGAGCAGGGCATTGCAGGGTTTCATTT